>NW_020955419.1:647446-899781 GCF_003031625.1 Empidonax traillii | reverse complement strand
AGTTCCTCTCTGTTTATAGCTGGATTTTAGTTCCTGTTTCAATCTGTAGCACGCACTTGTATCAGTAACTGATCTTGCTTTTCTCTGTCTGGGCTGTGAGAATAAACAAACCTTTTCAAAATTAAACAGAAGGCACAAATGGTGAGAAAGAGAAATAAATAATAAATAAAAACCAAAAAGTAGTGACTTTGAAGTTCTTTTTGACCTTCAGGAAGGGAAATGTTTTGCTTAAGGGTTCATACTGGGAATTCTGATGGGACAGATTATTTTCAAATCCTTTAGCCTGCTTAAAACCTTGTCAGTGAAACATGCAAATTTGTTTCCTTAGTGTGTTTAATTCTTGAAATCTAAGTTATCTCTGCTAGACTGTTAGCTACCTGTTGTTCATGGCAAGCAGAGCAGATACAGGACCTGAGAGAACATTTGAACTACAGGTACTTTGCAGTCTTCAAACTCTGGATTTGTGTTTTGCCTTTTGGTACTTTTTAAGAAGCATAAGCACACATAACATGAAAGGTGTCCTTTCATGCTTTTAAAATGAAATAACTCGCCTCATGCTTAACCCTCCCTGCCCTTTTCCATCACATCAGCAATCTGATTTTTCTCCAAACCCTCAATTTTAATTTGAATGCTCTGAGCATAATTTTTGACTGAGCTTGCACAAAGTAGAACTAGGCTGATGTACTCTACAATTCTAGGAAAGATTTTCTTTCACTTCCATCTGTCTTTCTTCCCTGTGAATTACATATTAGGCTGTCATTAAAAAGAGATGAACTTTGCTCTGGAAATTTGTAACCCATTATTCCAAGATTAACGTCTTCAGATGGGGGATTGACTCAGCCCCCTCCTGTAGTCAGCAGAAGGCCAGGCAGTTGTAACATTCAGTGACTGAAACACAAAGAAACCCCAGTGTCCTGCTGGGGCTCTTTGCCTTTAGTGTCTTCCGTGGAGCAACAGGCACTGCTGTGCCAATCTACTCGGCACAGGCCAGTCCTTCACTCCAGAAGGTCATATTTCCAACGCTGTTGGAAATTATTAGTTGCCATTAGCATGTAAACTAGTTTCTCTCTGCCCAGAGAAGAGACAAAGGAACAAGGCTATATTCATTGTTGCTTTTAATCAGCTACTAGTGGTGTAGCTCCACCAGACCTGCTGTGGGAACACGTACAGCTGGGTAAGGAATCAAATAGGCAAGGGTGTGTGGGGGGAAACCCAAGCACGTTTCATTTTTGAGTGAATTATGAAGCATAACTGAATGGCTTTCCCCTTGAAGATTAGAGAGCACAGTTCTAGTCTCCCCAGAGAGCAGGAAGGGAGGAGAAGCTGTGCCAGACAGATGGCTACAGTAATTGCTTTTCTTTTTCTCACCCTGGGTAGAAAACCTTGGGAAGCAGAACTGTAAGGCCTAATTCTTCTGCAGTGACACTGACCTCTGCTAGGAATTCAATTTATAGTAGTTTAAGAGGAGAATCAAGAATAGATGAACTGACTTGGGGTTTGGTTTTGTTTTGGTTTTGGTGGTTTTGGTTTGGTGTGGGGTTTTTGTGTGTGTGTGTTTTTTTTTTTTTCCTCTTCCATCACATTCTTTTTCGTATTTTAATTGCCTTGGCAAATTAAATTACTTCAAGTAATGAAGAACTGTATGGTATGTGTAAGTGTTCAGTTTTGATGACCTATGTAGGGGATTGGTGTTGTTTCACATGACACCATTTGATCAGTTAAGCTTTTTGCTTTTTTTTCAATTTTAGAGACAGTTAAGACCACAAGAACAATCACACACAAGCTGGGAAATGTCTGAGTCAAGTTTGCCAAGATAAACATGTACCAGACACTTGGCTGGTGTAGGTTTTGATATGATCTTGACTGGCATTGCTCTACAGACTTTATCAGAGGACAGGGCTGCTCTGAGGTGATCAGAGGTTATCCAGTCTCTTCTGTAGATATTAGCAAGGTGCAATGAAACGAGACAGTTGTCAAGCTCTTGAGGCTTTTCAGCTTCCTAAAACCTTCCCATTGACCTCTGGGTCCCCATGTAGGGAATTAAAACACCCCTATCCTCAACAGGTTTTTCTGAAGTAGTCTATGAACCTGCAGCTGTCAGCTCAATATCAGCTCATGCCAGCCTGGAGCAGGGTTTTCTCAGCTGGAATATCAGTCCCTCAGGGAAGTGGTGCATTGCTTCTGTCCGACAGGGTGAACACCAACACCATTTCCTTCTGGTTTGTGGCTTGCAGCGCACACACCAGAGAGGCTGCAGAGCCTCCTGGGGGAACGTTAGTGAAAGATATAAATGGATTACTGCTCAGTAATGCTAGGCAAAATGTCATGGCCTTGAAACAAACCCAGACCTGTGTCTTTAGGTTTGCTTAGAAGATTTGTTTAAAGCTTTTCTTTCAGTTGAAGGTTAAAAAACTTCGTTCAGCAGCTCCAGGTAATGATGTTTCCAAGGACTGCAACTTCTACTGCAGGCTCTGTGCTGTGATGGTGATGCAAATTCATCCATGTTGGAGAGTAACTACCTTTAAGCACTGTCCTAGAAGAAGTTGCAAATGGGCAAATGGGACCTTGTGAACTGCTGGGTACAGCTGCTGACACTTCATGGCCACATGATCTGATTTGCCATTTGAGCTCATGAGGCACCTTCCCTTGTTTGCTCAGATTTTCTCAGTTCCCTGCTAGTTTCTTCTGCTGCAATTTCTTTTCCCAGCATGTCAGTGTGTGAGCTCTACTCACTTACTTGAATGTGTGATTCCTTGTCACCAAATGTATTTTTTACCGCCTGTCTCATCATCGAGTGTCTCCTCCTGAGTGTGGGTTTTACAGCGAATCCCATGTGTTTTGTCTTGCCCAGGCAGGGGATTTGACAAGAATTAATTGGCACTCTGCAGTTCTTGTTTCTATTACTTCATCTGATCCTTACATCACTACATTCTTTAGGAATAAAAACAATATTTAGAAATCTGAAACCAAGCTATTTGTAGAGCAAGCTGATAAAGCTAATATGGAGGTGGTGGAGTTTCTGTTTTGCTCAAGACTGGTTGATATTAATGGTTCTTTCACATTGGGAAACACCAACTGCAAACTGAAGTACTGACAGGTTTGTTACCCTGGAGGGATGAACAAGTCTCTGAGAGGTGAGAGCTGGTGGCACCTTTTCTAGTTCATTGTCTGTTTCTGTTGAGCCTCCTTGTGATTGTCTCGTCCACTGTAGAAACCTTTGCTCTATTTCTGCAATTTTTTGGCATAATCTCAGTCCTGAGTGTACCTGACTACCTGTGGGGCTGCACAGTTGTCACAGTATCTTTGCATCTTCTGGATCCTGAAATCAATAATGTTTTCTTCAATGGATGCCCTGGGATTTCCCTATTCTGAGAGTCTGTTTTAATTATTATTTTTCCCCTACTTCTGTGTTAGATTTTGTTTTGGTCTGGTTTGGTTTCTGTTTGGGTTTTTTTTGGTTGGTTGGTTGGTTTTTACTTTCTGACTCAGCTGTAGTCAGCTCTAAACACCCATTTTTCTCTCCTCTGCCTCCGTCTTGCTGCCAATGCATGGTTTGAAAAGGGCAAATCATGGTGAATCAGAAGCATCTCAAGTGTCATTTCTGAAGGATGGTATAATTTTTTTGACCAACGATCTGGAGATGCTTGTCTGGAGACTGTTAAGAATTGTGTTCATAGATTGCAGAACCTTTTTGCTGCTGGTTCCTTGGGTGTAGTATCTATTTCACTCCAAACAGGGCTGTCAGCATGCTGTTCTGAAGCAGCTAGCAGAGAAATCAGGCTTATGGTATTCTCTGCTTTCTAATAAATAACCCCGTATATTCAAGGAGATTTTATCTTGCCTTCCTTTTTCTGTTCTGTAGTTTTCCCCACAGATCCCATTCTGGATATGCATGGAGGAAACTGCAGAGTAAAAAAGGGAAAACTTAAGGGGTTGCTGTTATTTAGTTTGCTTTGGGAAAGTATACTGGGCCCTGACACCAAGGTCTTTAGCTGGGATTCATTGCTCTGCTCTCCTGATTGTTCTTGGCCACCTGCAATGTCAAGAGAGCTGACAGACAGAATGGAAATGAAGGTCCTACATCAAAAACTTCACTCATTCTAGTTTCAATTTTTCCCCTTTTAAGTTCAAAGGGAGAATTTGCAGAATCAGCCCCCTTGAATTTTTTTTTTTTTCCAGTTGCTTGGAATCATTTCCTTTTCTTGTGTACCAGCTAAAATTTGTGCAACTTCTTTTTGCATTGTATGTCACTGTCTAGGAGAGAGCAATGACACAAGCCCTTCATCTACTTCATCTAAAGGCATTAATGAAGTCTTTGAAAATGAAACAGAAAACTTTCCATATGAAATCGTGTCATTTAAAACCTAGAATCCCTGGTTCTAGAAAGGATCCGAGTGGTTGTCTGAAAGCAAGAGAGAGATGGTATTTTGGGCAGTAGACTTAGAGGCAAGAGAAAGAAACTAGTCTGTAACCTCTCTGACCTCCCTCTCTATTTCTGGACAGTTGGTTTAAAACCAGGTGCACCAAAGTATTTCAGTGTCTGTATTGCATTCACATCAGTGAAGATCTTGATGCTTAAATAGGGCAGCTGCCTGCCTTTCCTCAGATTTGTGATCTACCTGGACCCAACTTCCTTCCTCCCACTTGTTGTCTGGGCAGTTGGAGGTGAGCTGTACAAAACTAGGACTGGTTGTTGTTCTGAAGCTGCACAGTGGCTAAAGGAGTAGTTACAGAAGGTGTTATTATAACATAAACCTTGATCCTGCCAGTTGACTTGGCAGATATTCCCCATAAATGTTGCTGCTCTAGACTGGGGTGAAGAGTGGGGAGAACAATCGGGTGCACCTGCTACAGAAAGAGATCGGATTAGTTCAGGGTGAGACTACAGTTGTTTGTCACTTGATAGATCACACAAAAGTGGTGATTTTTCCCCGGCTACTTGCCAAGTTACTTTTTAACTTTTCAGTGTTTACTTCAAAAGAGCAGGCTTTGTTTTCGTGAGAAGAAAGCCTACAGCCCCTTATTTCCTCCTTTTACTATGTATTTGATTGTAGCGGAAAAAGCATCAGGAAAGGAAACAGTTCTGGATTGGTTGGTTACACAAAGTCCTCCAGCAGAGATCGGGGACTTCGGGGTGGAACAGAGCCCTGAATGTGGAATAGACTTCACTGTTTCAAAGACTGAAAAGCTGCTGTACTGGGAGGCCAAATGCAGTGACTTAGTATGAAACCTGAAGCAGTAAAGAGCAGGTGTCAGCTTGAGCAAACCTGTGGCAAGCTCTGGCAAATCTACTCGAGCTGCTTTGTGGAAAACTCCCTGTGAAACCACAAAGCAGTAGCTGAAGTTGGGAGGCTGAAGAGGAGAGAGACTCTGTAAGTATCGTAAACTTCTCCATGATAGTCATGGAATATCTCAACCAACAGCTCAGCCAGGGTATTCTTCTTTGAGTGTCATGTCTGTTTTGCTGGGTTCTTAAAGGATGCAAAAGTTGTCATTGAGGCTTTATTAACTCCTCTCTGTTTTCCCTTGCACAGATGAAATCATGCAGCAGGAGATACGGCCGCTGGTAGCAGTGGATATAATAGAGCAGCTCCACAGGCAATTTGCTATCCTGTCAGGTAAGAAGTTGCTGGTAATCACATTCCAGGATTCTTTTGGAAACATATTGGAATCTGTCATGCTGACTGTCACCCTTCAGCTCTGTACAGCAGTTGCAATAGTATTTTTATATTGCTAATGAAAAGTGCTGCGACAATCAGATATTCGGGGTGTTTGGAACTGATAAAAGCCAAGTTGCTGGGCTTGTTTCTCTTGGAGCAAGTCAATTTTCTGTGTTCTCCACAATGGGCTGGGGAGAACAGATTTAGAGGGTAAGAAATTAAACAAATCTTTATATACATATCTTTTCACAATGGCCAAGCATCTTGTTTGTGGGAAAAGATTTTGGTCTATCAGGGAGCTATTCATGACCTCCCCCTTCTTCCTCATTTGCCTTTGTTTTAGAAATGATTCATTGCTGAAGTGTAAGGTTCTAATCTTTTAAAGATATGATTATTACATATTCCTTTGTTTGCCTGAAGTTTGCAATCACACAAAGTGACGCAGTTCCTTTCCCGAATAAAGAGCTGATACTGAAATATTTGCCAGATTATTTAATACACTTATTTTGGATACTGTAGAAGGTATCTATCATAGAATGTCCTATGCTGTTGACTGCATGGCCTCTGGCAATTCCTTTTGTCCTTGTTTCTGCCTGTTCTGCAGGGAAAAAGGGAATTCAGAATTTGCTTTTTATCTTCCCTATAGATACACATTGAAGTTTCATGAATTTACACAAAACGCTGAGATTATCGTAAGAAGGTCCTCTTGAACAGCCTGTCCCTCTTGCCAGAGAGGAACACTGGGAACACAATGCAGAGAGTGCACAGACCCAGCTCTATAAATGGTCAACTTGGCAGGCCCACTCTTTGCTGCATCTTTGCATTTTTAAGTACGTTCCAAGCTGCCAAATGAAATCTAAATCTTGAGTTACACAGAATTCTTTATGAGGCTCTGAGTATTAAAACTTGATTGGAGGTTTCTAATTAGCATCTTGTGACAGTTTAAGAAGTTCAGTAACTAGTGGGTTTGCATTAGGAAGAGGGTATTGCCTGGTGGAACCTGCTGCCTTCTCATCTGCAGTTAAGCATCTCAGGGTCACATCTTCCTAGAATTCCTAATGAACACAAACCTCCAGGCAGGACAGTGTCTGTAACTGCATTAATTGCTCAAACCTTTTTCCGTCCCAATATTGTACTCAGTGCAGGCTAACTAGGAATTGTTGAGAATTCCCTGCCTCACGTGCAGTGCTTATCCAGTAAAATGTGGGGGACTGCCATGCCTGAACCCTGTTACTTTGGAACATTTGGGACCATTAATAAAAGCTGTATATGGCATGTAATGAGCAACTTGTGGAACGTGGTTTACTAAACAGGAAGAAAAACCCATTTCCAGTTCTATGTAGAACATTAAACATGGAACAAAAATGTCAAGGATAAACACAAAAAAGCACGTTCGTATTTCTTTATGGAGTTGCCATTTTGGCAGTGCCTGTGTTCTCACCTGCTGTTTTAGCAAATTCACCTCTTCACTTTTGATCTAGTACTTTTATTCTTACAAGTGATGGGACAGATGTTTAAATGGGGCAATTTAAATGTAAGCTGCTTAAAGACTTTGAAAATAACTCTTCACAGAAGAGGGACTTGTTTGTTAGAGGCTGGGAAATAACTCGTTCATTGACATACAAGTGCTAATAACCAATAACACAGGTGAGTGAGAAGGTGTCTTTCATGGCCCCATCTACATAAAAAACAAATCCCATCTGAAGAATTTTCAGAATATCTAAAATCTCCTCAGTAAAGTCCAGAAATAATAGCCTAATAAAAGCTATGACAATATAGTTCATAGTTTCCAAATTGATTTCAGTCTGAAGTTTACAGCTAAATTTGGAAACCTGGGTGCCTCCACTCCAATATCCCCATGGCAGCATATGAAGAAGATCAGGAATACAAAATCATCTACTCAGAGGTCCCTTTGGCCCAGTAACTTGTTGTTGGTGACCGTGGGTAAAATACATCAGGAATCTTCCTTACTGTCCCTTTATTGCCTCCTGCAAACAGAACTTTAGGTACAAGCCAGAAATTACTATACTTTTCAAAAATGCATTTCTCTAAATAAGTATAACTTTCTTTTTCCTCTAGCAAAAGATTGGTTTTCTCATCCAATGAAAACAAATCTGGGCACTCTTCTGTCTCATTTCACGTCTTAAAGTCATTCACACATAAATGACCTCATTTGATTTAGATTTTTTTTTCCAGATGGCTCTGTAGCTTTTCCTCAAAGCATGCTGCTCTGCTGCTTTTCAATAGGTATGAGCAACCACAAATATTTTGGTGCTTCAGTGCTTGCCTACGTGGTGACTGAAAATTCGATACTTAGCCTATTTCCTGGTTTTCCATACTGAAAGGTTGGAGTCAGTAGCCACTGTCTGGAAAAAAAAAAATCCTTCTGCTCTTTGGTCTCACCACTGTGGGCAATAAAAGGCAATCTTAACTTTCTTGTAGAGTGTTATGGATGAATATTATGTTTTTCTGAACTACTTCATAACAATGGTACATGCTGATTTACAATAGAGGGGTTGCTGCAGCCCCCAGAGCCCAGACAGACCCATGCCTGTGCAGAGCTCAGAGGATGTATCAGTGAGTCTGGGTTTTGTTACTCCAGAGTCTCTGGCTTTGTCAGTCTCTCCTGTTTCAGTCCTGTGGACCCTAAATCCATTTGTCCAGTGATAACAAAAGTAACTGGTTGACTATTGCAAACTTTGTTATGAATGAGTATTTCCTTGGTTAATACCACCTTTTTAGCAACAGCTGGCAGCTAAGGCAGATGTGGTGAACACATAATATTCTCCTGCAGTAAAGCAGAAAAGAAAGAGGAAAGTGATTGAATCAAAGGCTCTTTGTTTCCTCTGGACATGACTCATTAGAAACACTTTTCTCCACTATTGCTGTGTACAAACTTCTTGAGAGGATCTGACTGTCTTGCCATCTCCCAGCAGATGGTAGGAATTATGTAACAAGCCTAATGAGTTTGGTGTTTGATTGGGCCAGGGTCTAGTTATAATGAGTGTATTTGGTACTAACAGCCTCCTGATTGTCCCGGCCCTCCTGACCAGACTAACCAAGACCTTACTGTCCATGCCAAGAACAGGGAAACTCTCCAAAACCTTCCCTGGTCCACGGAGGTCATGGAAAAGGCTGCAGTGTAACATGACAATGTGCTTAATCATGTAATTTTACTTTAGTCATCTTTTTCCATGTGCTGATTTAGCCCTGCTTAGCTCATGAGATCTACTAGGAGTACTGGTTCTTGTGGTGAAATTCTAGTTTTGAAACCACTACTGCCTCATTCCTTTCCCTGAAAACAAACTCCCAATTATGGGACTACAGCTGTGACAACACAGGAGTGCTCAGCTGGGTTTGAGTGTTTCCTGTAGGTGTTAAGGAAGCTAGATCACAAAGTTGGGTAGTACTGAAAACCTGGTTATTCTCACACACCAGTTTTTATTGAAGAATAAGGAACCTCTGGTAAAATACTGTTTCTGTCCTGCTGACAGACTAATAACCTGCTGTACCAATCTGCACTTGAAACTACTACCCCCCCCCCTCCTTTTTATCAGCACCCTCACAACCTGTTCTTATCTGTAATTACTCTTTCAAAGAGCCCAATCTGCCATTTGCAGCAATAATGGATCTTGTTACTAAATCACAAATTTATTACACAATCTGTCACAAAGTGTATTAGCAGAGAGTCATTTTCTTTGTGTTCTGCTCCTGTTAAGTCAACAGGACTACAGTGGATGGGAGACTATATCTGAAAATGGTAACTGACTCAGAAACCAGTTTATTTAATTTCCAAAGCCTGGAGGGCATTTGACCATCTGCTTCCTGTTTAAACTGAGCCTTTTGGAAAACCTGGCCTGACCTTGCCAAAAGGACAGCTTGGAGCTTGTATAAAAACTGAGACCCAGGAAGTGTGTTTTACTAAGAAATGCAGCACTCACAACCCTTAATCAATATGGAAAACCAAAACAACAGAGCATGGAAAAAGCAAGACCTGATTAAAGCAGTGAAACTTCAGCCAAGACATCTCTGACCCTTTTGGCTGTCTGGCCTGGGAGATGAACTGCACTCAGGGCTGCTCTGACTCGGGGATTTCTCTGCACGTGGGCAGGCCTGAGCAGTGACCTGCACGTGTCAGCAACATTTGAAAGAACACTTTCCAATACTAACTGATGAGTTAGTGTCTGTGACAGGCTGGGTAGGTGTGCTCTTAAACTTGCAGACAGACTTTTGGAACTTTTCCTGACTGTGACCTGTTTGTTGGGTTGGTTTTTGTGTGGGGGGTTTTTTTAAATTTTTTTTTTTTTTTCCTCAAGGGATTCAGCATATTTGGTGATCTCTAGTTAGGAATGCTGCTTGCTGTGGAACAGCACTTCGCTGTAGCCCCTGTATCTAAACCACAGATATTTTGATGCCCAGATGGGAGGCATAAGTGGGCTGGAACTGGGGAGTGGGAGATTTTCTAAGATCCCCATCGTGCCCAGGATCTTGGTCTGCAGTTCTGATTGCTTGTTACTTTTACACCAGTCATACAACATGCAACATCAGCTGTGAGAGCTCCCAAAATTCAGCACTCACACCTCATTTGTCAATCACACCCTTTACCCTGCAAAGCAAAATTAAATTTTCTCTGCTGCCATAACCCTTTCTCTCCCGTGTATATTCCTTCCCCAAGCACTTCAGCTATTTTCTTTCCACAGATGAATTCTGTCCCTCTCTTCACTGCAGCAGCTTTCCAGGCTGCACTGGCAGCTGGAGAGGCTGTCTAATAGGGGCAGCTATGAATGCTGCTCCGTGTCCTGGGACCTGGGGAACTGGCATATGTAAGAGTGAGTGATGGTCCCATTACCATGCCATACCATTACCATACCATTACCGTACCATTTCCTTGGGCCACAAGTGAAGAGGAAAAGCTGAGCGAGAAACTGGAGTGGAAAATAAGGAATGAGCCCAGGAAGAGGAGGAAAGGGGTGCTGTCACTCTCATTCTGAGTGGCAAACCAGGCAGAAGGTCAAGTTGACTGTAATAGTTTCCTGCAAGTCTTGCCTTTTTCTAAGCAGTTCAGCCCTCTGCTCATGTTGTCTGCCTCAGTCGTGCTCCAGGTTGTTGAGTTTGATGCACCTCTGATCATCTATGAAGGTCTTTAATCAGAGTGCTCTTCCCCAAGCAGCGGTGGGTCCATATGTTTGACAGAGTGAGTTTGGGTTGGATGCAAGGCAGGATGTCTTCTGCAGAGGGAGAGAACAGAGAGATGGAATTCCTGAAGGGACTTGAGGGAGCTGAACCAAGTCAGCAGCATGTGTTGTATTTGTGAGTACTGTCTGGGAGAGGAACTCAGGTTTCCACAGGAGGTGGCAGACAAAATCCTGTTGGGTTTCCTATGTGAGCAAAACTATGGGGCTGCTTATACCCCAGAGCAGTCTGGGCTCTGACAGAGGAGCAGTGACCCACAGGATGGCCTGGCTTCCCTAAGGCAGAGTCTCACTTCCCTAAGGAGTGAGCCTCATGTTAGTTCAGTTAACGGGATAGCCCTGAACTTCCCCTGCTGCCAAATGAACCTCCAGCTCTTGTGGCTGCTGCTTGCAATGGCCACTGCCACCAGCTGCTCTTTCCCTGGCTGGGCACCAACATTTGGAGCTGCCAGGAGGTGTTGGAAGTGGCTGGGTTGCCTGAAGAGTGCTGCAGGGTGGCATCTAATGGTGCCTCGAAGAGCTGCAAGTCAGAGAGAGAGGCCTGTGCATTGCACAAAGGCAGCTGCCAGGTATGGCCACACTCCTGATACCTATTTTTCAGTGTCTTTGTTTCTGACTGCACTAAACTCAAGGCATTGCTTGCTTCGCCCGTTGGGCTCTATAGCTGAGTTCATGCCTTGTGTTGCTCTGGCTTCTCTCTGAGCTCCTTTGCTCCTGGCAGTCCTTGTCCCCCTTAACCCTGCTGGAATAGAGCAGACATGCCTCAGGTAGCCAGAAGGTAACCCCTTTCATCTCTCTGCTGTGTTCATGTGGCTCACTCTGTTCAGGACTTCTTCCTACCCTCACTTTCTAGTTAAAATATCTTCTTTTTTTTTTTTTTTTTATTTTATTCTTTTGAGGACTACCTTTTTTCTTTTGGCCTTCCATGGAACTGCTGGAGCTTGTCCTGTCCCTGTATGCCTTACTTATGATGGATTGTAAATTTTCCTGTTTGACAATTAAACTCTTCTCACAAGTGATCCTCAGGAGCATGGGGGCTATGCACAGTCCCAGCAAGCATAAGGATCATATACAGAGAGTCCTTGGGACCAAATTCCATGTACTCAGTCCTTGAGGCTGTGGAACTGATTGAAGGCTGTCCCTGCTGGATTTTACTTTGTGCTCTCTGTCCTTCCGAGACACTGAGTAGTATCCAGCTGAAGTATTTCAAGGACTGGAAGAAATCATGTGGGAACTCCCTGGAAAGCAAGGTTGATGGCCTGAAAAGAAGGGCTGCAGCTTGTCAATTTGCATTCTGCAGAAATTTGCATACTGCAGCAAATCTTGGTTTAGTGTCAGGGAAAAAAATGGCATTAACATTTACATGTATGGAACTGCCCTCTCATACAGAGGAGAGAGTTTTCCAGACACCCCTGATATTTAAGGAGCTTCCTTTATATCTTTGAACATCTGCTCTTGTTATCTTGTTAGATATAGGGATAGACAGATATAGATAATTTCCCTTTGTAACTCAACTACTGCTCAACGTTCAGATATGGGCAGGAATGACCCATTCCTAACATATTTGTGTTATTACTTGTCAAACAACACTTCAGATATTTCTGCTCTCTTCTTGTCATAGTACTTAACAATTTCTGATCACAAAACTCCCTCAAACTTCACCCTAATTTCCTGCTATGGCAGGAACTGAAGGGTTTTTTTGTTTATTTCCCTGTGGGAAATGCAGCTGTACTGAAACACCTCTGAGTTTGGAAAATGAGATGGAGCCCAGGAGCTGTTCAGGGTGTGTGGCCTCGTCAGAGGCAGGAGCTTCTCACTCTCAGTTGAATGTTCAGTCTGAGGCTGCTCCTAAGCGTCCTAGATTTGTTCCCAGCGGTGAAGGGAAGAAGTCAGTGTTCAGTCTGCTTACATTTATTCCTTGGATGACTTCTTATAGAAGATTCGGTCATAAAAATACATAGCCACGTGCATACAGTGCATCATCAGCCTGCCTCACCTAGACTGGGGAAGAGAGGAAGAAGAACACATGTACAAATGCAGATGCAAGAGAAAGAGAAAATAAAAGGGACACAAAGAACCCTGGTTATCAGGAGCATTAGAAGTACCATTTGAAACTTGTAGTTTAAACAAATCTTGAGTATAACTGCAGGTAAACGATCAGGCTTTGAAGGAGGGAATCCAGGAAAATCTTTATCTTATCCTCCAGTGGCAAATATTGCTGCTTTAAACCAAAATAGTGCATGTTACTACATCTCCCCTATTTAAAGTATCTTCACATATTTGAAATATGAGAATGAGAAAGCTTGGTGCCCAGGAACCATGAGAATGCTCACAGGATACCAGCCATGAAATACCTCGGCAAGCACTGAACTCTGCGTGAAGAGTCAGAGCAGCCAAGCTCACTGTTTAATTTTCCTGGCTGTTACTATTTGTGTCCAGGAGGTGTCACTGAGAATCTGTTACAAACCAGCCTAACTGGGTACCAGCTGGTTGGAGTTCCTGGTCCCTAGAGTGCAGCAGTCTGGGGAAAATCTGACTGAATTTGCATGACACCATATTCTCCTTCACTGCTGACTGCAGACAGTGCAGCTGGAATGCCCTGGGATCCAGCTGCTGTGCATCAGCACTTGGCATCACCCCAAGGCCAGTGTGAAGGTCAGTGTGGAGGTCGTGGCTCTGCTCAGCATTTGAAACCCAGTTCAGAGCAGTGTGAATGGGTATTCTTGCTTTGCGTTTTGGCTGAGAGCCGTTTCAGTCTCTGTAGGCCTGTTTTCTCCCTAGCAGGGTAAGTTTAGTGGATGATCTCACTCAACTGAGTCATTTTCGGATGTAATTAAAGCAATAGTCAACATTCAGAAAGGAAAATAGGGGCTAAGGGTAGTGTGCTGACAAAGCCACCATGATGTCAAGAAGGTGTGAGGATTGGGCAGAGGCTGGTTCAGGACTAGGAGTGGACTGTCCACTCTACACACAAATAGCTAGGAATTACTAGAGCACCTCTTTGCAATGACCCCCAACACAGCAGCAGGAGAAACTGGTTTGGGGCACCAGCTGTGGTCATCAGCAGGGAAATACAAGGAGCAGCCTGGAATCAGGGTTTATTTGTGGGGATTTAGAGGGTACTTTCAAGGAATGAGAACTTATGTTTTTTTTCACCACTGAGTCCCTGTTTCCTCCCATGCTCCTAATTATTTAGGAGATAACTTATTGGATGTTTTCCTTGAAGAAGGTAATTTACTGTCTCCCTCTCACAACTCCCCCTTTACTAAAGGGAAGCCTATGACATGGCTATTCCATGGGCAAGAACCTTCTGTGGGTGATAAATGATGAGAAAATCTCTGTGTGCTGCAGGACTATCCTCGGTATTGGGTTGTAGAGAATTCCTGAGCCTGATGCAAAAAATGGGTTTACATTGAGATTGCAGAGAAAGGAGAAAGACTTGGGGAAAAAAATGTCCTTAATGTCCTATCTAAGGAGAACCAAACAATAAGATACTTGTAACAAATGCTTTGTCTCATCGTGTTCCTTTATGTGCTCGTGCCTCATTAGTCAGCTCTGAGTCCAAGCTGGTGAGAAAACCTCTCAACTTCTGTGTGGTTGGAGCAATGCCCAGAACCAAGTTAGGACTGTGCTGTGCATTACAACAGCTCCTAGAGCTGAGCATCATGTCAGGAGAACTGCAGAGGCTCCTTGGTTATGAGGGACTCGGCTCCATGTTTCCTACAGCTCTACCAGAGTCTGGATCAGGGAATCCCTCAGAAAAGGACTCCTCTTGACCTTATTGCTTATGACCCTCCTGTCCTGTTAGTAGGGGTTTGATGCAAATAAACAAGACGAGCAAAATTCATTGATTAATTCCTCCATGCACTTTGAGTGTCTTCTTGTTGAAGAAAAACCTAAGACTGGATTGGTCCCAGGCCTGTGTCAGAGGTTATAGGATATGTGTGTATTCAAAGCTTGTGTTCTTGGTTATTTCATTTCCTTTAATGTCTAGAAGGAATCTGAGAGTGCTGTACCTATACATGGGCAAATGTTTTAATATTATAACAATGAATTACTTGGAAATGAGTAGCAAAGAACCAAAAAAGGTACTTAATCAGAACTGGGAAGAAGGTTCCTGAAAAATCTGAGAATAAACACAGGCTAGGATCTCAGCTGGGGTAAACTGAGGTAATGAAACTACAGTGAGTTATAATATCAAATGGAAAGCTGCTTCATGTTTACTGGATGTGGATGTTTTACAAGGAGGAATATACCAGTGTTTCCCATTTGAATACTGACCAGTCCCTCCAAAGGCATAAAATCACCCTCTAAACTTTACAACTTCTCTTTTGCAGGAGGAAGAGGGAAGGATGGGGCACCCATTATAACCTTTCCAGAATTCGCAGGATTCAGTGAAATACCTGATGAAGATTTTCTGAACGTGGTCACGTATTTAACCAGCATTCCCAGGTGAGGATAAGCACAAGTGCCTGTTGGTGTCCTAGGGAGTTTTACTTCCCCAGTGGCTCACTGCTTTTAGTGATGCTACCAGGAGGTACCAGTGACCCTGCAACTATCCAGTCATTAGAAAACCTCCTTAATGTACAGGGGGCCCAAGGAACCATTTACATCATTTGCGTTGGAAAGAGAGCTTCACACAGGGCAGGTTGAGCTGGGTGGGAGGGGTTGTAGATCTGAAGAGCAGCAACAAAGATGGCAGATCACAAGGGAGCTAAAAGGGGCTGTTTGTGAAAGCCCTCAGTGGAACTGGGTGTAACAAGGGAAGGATTGCATGTGGAAGGAGAAAAACTGACATGGGTCCTGTGACTGTTCATTCTCTGAGTGCATCTTTCTGTGCAGCTTCCCCTTTTCTGAGAAAGCAAGTAAGGTGCCCCTTGGATTGGTTGACAGGATTCTGGCAAGCACCATGTGCATTCTGATGCTTTGTTTCCTTGGAGATTGCTCCACAGCCAGGATGTTTTCCTTGCTCTTTGCCTGCAGTTGTGCAAGGATAGTGAAACAAGATGACTTCCCCTGCTCTGAGGATCTGTGTTGAGGCATGGCTGCTGAATTACTTCTTGTTTATCTAAAAGACCTTAATATTTTTTCAGTCCCCTCATCCTGTCTCTGAACCATGGCTGCTTGTGCTAGTTAGAAGCAAGCAAGGATTTATTATTTCCTGTGGTTTTGTGTAAAAAGGTGCTTAGAGGATCATAGGGGAGAATGCGCTCCTTCAAGTTTGCATGAGAAGTTTTCCAGCTCCACCTACATGTATTCCCCATACTGAGTTGCCAAAGCAAGCTGAGAGAAACCACACACTGTGAATTTAACAGCTTTATTGTTTCACTCTGCTCTATGGGGCTTTTGTTCTGCAGGAGAAACTCTGTCTTGAGTATTTCTTCACTAGCTTCAGGACTGGGAGGGTGACCAGCTTCAGGGTTCAAAAAACAGCAGTAGTAGCTGAGAAAAACATAAGACTAGTTTTTCAGTTCTTTGTAGCTGGTGTGGTGGGGGCTGATTCCCAGTAAAGTTGTCACATGTTGGAGAACTAGCATGTTACAGTGTCAGCTTAACAGGCAGAAACGCTTCTTCAGCCTGTGTGAAATCCAGAAGTACAGATGGGTTCAAAAGAAATTAGCCAAGTTCATAAAGGATTGCCCCATCAATGACAGCTGAACACAGTGGCTCAGATGCAAACTCAGGCTAAAGAAATCCATTTATCCCTTAATGCCGGGACTTGGGAGAATATACCAAGAGAAACATTGTCCTTCTCATTTTCCTACTGCCTTTGTCCCAGCAGCCACTACCTACCAACACTGGAGTCAGGGCATTGGGCTGGGTGGATCTTTGCTTTGATTCAGTCTCAGTTCTGTGTTTTCTCTTCCCCTGAGGAACCCCAGAGCAATATGCAAAGAATGGTGAATTGAGTTTCAAAACTTTGTAGGTCAGGAGAGCTGCAATATGCCCATTTTACAGATGATGAGTTATGTGTAAGTGATATCTCACACTACAGACAGGCTCACCAAAACCTGTGTTAAGTAACTGCTCGGTTTGCTTTAAATGACTCATTCAAGGTCAGTGACTGGGGTTTGAAGGTACATTTTCTGCATACCAGCACTCTGGTTTAATTCTTAAGTTCAGTCATAGATCACACTGCAGGGATATGAGTTTTCTGGGGAGTTTTCTAGTCTTTGTTGCAGTGCTTTTAGAAAGATTGACCACATTTTTTGAGTCACTGTTTGAAACTTGTCACCCTCTAT
This sequence comes from Empidonax traillii, assembly GCF_003031625.1. NCBI lineage: Eukaryota > Metazoa > Chordata > Aves > Passeriformes > Tyrannidae > Empidonax > Empidonax traillii. The sequence continues at coordinate 882,687 of NW_020955419.1, read as the reverse complement.
GTAGATGGTGAGGGACAAAGATGTTAATTTAGAAGAGGAAGAACCTGAGCAGCAAGCTTTGGTTATGTGATTTATGACATAATTATATGAAGCACTATCTTAATATGTCATAAGTAGTGGACCTGTTTGGGTGCAGCAGAGCCTTGCTAATCTGCAGCTGGCAGGTCCCTGCACACAGAGTGTCTCTGCCACACCTCTCAGCAAGCAGTAAAGGGACTGCGTTGTTACTTTCATCAGCACTACTGCACTATGTACTGCTGTGTGTATTGTAGCAGTATTCCTGTGCATGTTGTTTCACTGCCAGTAGTTCGCCTTTTACTTCAATTTTCAAGAAAGATGAGAAGGTATCAAATGAAGTGACTAAGAACAGAGAAGAGTCTCTAACTCTTCTGGAGTTACAAAGGGTATGGCCATGAATCAGGTAAGATGAAGTAGTTTGAAAAGCAGTTCACCCTGTTTATCATAGAAAGTACTTCCATAGTCAGAGCTTAGTGAACCAGAGAAATCAGCACACCATTTTCCAGGCAAATGTACAGAGAATATCAGTGTCTGATTCTGCATGTCCTGTAGAAGAAGGCTCATGCTAGCTGTGGAGTTGAGCTCTGTGGTTGCAGATAACATCCTTCAGCATTAGTAACTAAGTCCCTCTGGAATGATTAGTCTTATGTGCTAATATGACAGAAGATATCAACTTAACATGGATCAACTCCATTGAGGAACAGGTGCCCTTCTCTCCTCCCAAAAGAGATCAGGAAATTCAACATCTCCTGGTCTCCTCAAGTCAGTGTTCAAGGGCGAACCTGAATTCAGAGCTGAAGATAGTACAGCTCTGCTGGTTGCACATATTTCATTCATGGAAAGGGAATCTCTATGCCAGACTTCTGTAGATCTGGGCAAATGTGCCAGAATTTATTTTGGAGGTAAGCTTGATGTTTGTCTGCTGTTCAGGATTGTCTTCAAATCCTTTTTCTCAGAGTACTGGAGAAACCCTAATGCATTTGCACAAGAGATATTACAGTAATGACACTGAGAAAACAATGATAGGATTTGAGTGTCTGTGATTGTTTTTAAACAAACTCCCTTCCTCTGGGTACACATACAAGGGGGGTTTCTCAGCTGTTCATCACTTGTGCTGATGCTTCCATCTTGGCTAGGCCTCTTCCCATGTTTGCCTGCATCCCTTCCTCAGTGCCCGATGACATTCAGACCTTGGTATGGCCTTTCAGCATGCTGACTGAAATAGGATCACTTGCTGACACTGTCTCTGTTTCCCTGGCTAAATTTAGGACCTAAGTCAGTCCTATCTTATTAAAAAAAAAAAAAAAGGAAAAAAAAGACCCACCATCCCCCCAAAAAAACCCCACAAGACAAAACCACAAAACCCAAACAAACAAACAAAACCAAACAAAAGAAACCAACAACCCCCCTCCAACAAAGAAAACAGAATAAATAAAAAACCAAGCATACAAATACCATCAGTTTATCTTAGTGACAACAATCAATACTATCCTGAACATCATTTGAACATATATTACACAAGCAAATGAGGAAAATGATGTGTGGCTTTGTGCTTGTTTAGATTTCCCAAAATATCAGCAAGTTTACCCCAACCTCCTCTCTTTGAGATGTAACCAGAATTCCTGGCACCCCACCTCTAATGCAGCAGCCTCAGTTGCCAAGGCAGAGTGAAAAGGGTGATCTGATCTGTGTGACTCCCATCAGGTGGGACAGGCACCCTTTCCACAGAGGTGCTACCTGGGCGTCTGGGGCTGAGGCTTGAAATATTTGTCAATCTACTGAAGGATATGTATACAGTTGTGTATATATAGGAGGAGAAACAGATGAACTCTCTTCCCTGTGCTTGAGGGGCATTGCTGCAAACCACATTTTCTGTCCTCTGCACAGGGAACTGCACGTTGCACTACTAAAGAGGAAAGGTCATGTACTACCACTGAATTTTGTAATCCCCAGAGGATGCTGTAAAAATGCTAAAGGGGGAAATTTGGTGTGTTTTCCTGTTACCAGTATGAATTATTGGGAAGACTCACATGGCACCCCAGGTTTGCCAGAGACTTTGGCTTTCAGGTTGCTGTTCTTGATCCAGCAGAGTTGCAGCAGGAGCTCAGCTCCTAACGGTGGTCTTAGTGGATTATTGACACAAGTTTGCGCAAAATGAACCCATGAAAAATCCTGGGTTGCTCCTTGTATGGGCAGTGGAAAAGGGATCAAGGAAGTGTTTTAATAATTTTTAATTTTAATTTTTGTTTTAAATTTTTGTCTGTGGTTAGATGTTTAATTGCAGTATATCCTTAGACTACGACATTTATAGTCTTCCCGCTTACCTCTGGTTTGTTCTGAGATGACTGAGCCATCCCTCTCCAAGGAAGTTTCTGGACACTTTTCTCAGTGTGCACTTCTGAGGACTTCTCTCCAATACTGAACGCTCTTGGAAGGCAGAGAGTAGAGCAGTCACACTGAAACCTTGGACCCCAAAGTGGGATTTTTGAGAGGGAAAGAGAGGATGAGGTATTTCTGAGGTCTGTATAGGTGGAATCAAGCACCAAATCAGTGCCTCTCAGATCCTCCTTGAAAAGCACTGAGAAGGAGCAGGAACTGTTATCCTAGACAATATGTTAAAAGGATAGCTCTGAATGACTTGCAACCCTAGAACGAGTTTGTGATTGGCAAGATAGAATTCTTCCATTTCTGCTTTGCCTACCAGAATTCCTGGGGCTTTTGTACACAGCAAGGTGGTAACAGCCAGGGGATATTGACCCCCAGGAGCTCAGTGCCCCTGTCAGATGTCAGCACACCTGGAGAATGAAGGCTGAAGTGGGGTGTCTAATAGCTTGAATTATTTGGCAGAGAAAACGGGATCTGAGGGTTTTGTCTTCAATACAGCACAGTGCAATTTGTGATCCTGAACGATTCCTGTCACCTAGACTGGCAGTGGAGTAGCACAGCAGCTGAGAGATTTAGCAGATAAAATATTCGTGTTTTCTGTAAGCTGCTAGCCTTAAACTGGAAAGAGAAAATTTGCTGGCTTTCTTTTTTGTGTGAATTTCGGCCAAATATTCGTTCTTTCCACTGTACGTTGTTTTCATAATGTGCTCAGAGGGTGATCTGAAGGAGGCTGTGTTTTGCTGCAGTAACTCTTCCTTGGAATGGGAGTATCTCTGTGTAACCCTGCATACCTATCTCATCCGTTTTGCAGTCTGGAGGCTGCCAGCATCGGATTCATCATCATCATAGACAGACGACGGGACAAATGGAGTGCAGTCAAGGCATCCCTGACACGGATAGCAGTAAGTGCTTGCTTTTGTTATTTATTTTCTGGAAATTAAAATCATCTGCTGAACCTTCAGCATATGATACAGTCTCCTGCGCTCATTTTAAGCTCCCGTTTTCTGGCCGTGGATGCAGACACTCCCCTGCCCTGAAGCTCATGAGTGTTAAATAAGAGAGAGAGGAAGCTGCAGGAACAAATTACACAGCCTTGTTTACTGCTGAATTAGGACAAATTCCTTATTTTCTGGGTAGACTGCAATCTAAATTCTAGTAATTTTAAATTGGTTCCTAGAAGAATATAAGAGGTACCCTTCTGTGCCCTGAGGAGGCATTGATGTGGCCTGCTTATGAAAGAAACAGATCCCAAGGGACTTGTTTGCATGGTAGTAAATGATCTCTGTCAGAAACTCTTAATAGCTTATTATATTACATTTGCAGAAGTCAGAGCTGGGCACTGCTTTTCAGTGCTAAGAAAAGCAGCTGCATTTATACATCTATTACAGGAACGTGTGCTGTGTGAGGAGCAAGCATTGCACACAGAGGTGCAGGATGAAGGGATGACAAAAGCAAATTTAAGTTCTTTCGAGCTATTTAGACAGAACTGGTTTTTATTCTCAGGTTTTTCTAGTTGCTCTCTTTGAGTAATTGTTCTTTTTTTTATGCTTGGTGAGCTCAGAGGAGTGTGTGAAGAAATGTAGGCTGGGTGTTGCAGGCAGGGCCATGTCTTATGAATGTGTTGAGTGTCTCTCTGTGTAAAAATATGTGAGGTCAACAGGATTCGAAACCCTTTGCAGAACGAGAAGGTAGGTCAGCTTGGGTAATCCGTCTGTGCCACCAGCTTCCTTCACCACGTCAGGTGGGGCAGACAGCTTTGCCCTCTAGTGGCTGCAACCTAAAAAATGGGAAAACCTATGGATGGTGGTGCAAAGGGGCTCGGTGGGGTTTGAATCTGGGGGAGAAAGGCCCTTGTCAGGAACTTTGCAGCTCTGTGATAAATCCACATCAGAAAACAATGTGTGGCTGGGCAGTAAAATCCATTGGCCTCTCTTCCTGCTGGCTTTGGAGACAGTGACAATGGGCACATGCAGAATGGACCAACTGATATAATGAGCAGCTGGACCGAGCAAGATTCAGCAAGTTCTACCTACTTTGCCCTGTTTAGGAAACACTTGGCTGAAAATTCCCTAACAAGGCAGAGTTGTGCCTTCTAAAAGTTCTGTATTTCTTGCAGGGAGCATTTCCAGGAAACCTGCAGCTGGTGTTTGTCCTGAGACCCTCCCGCTTTATCCAAAGGGCGATCGCTGACATTGGCATTAAACTCTACCGAGATGACTTTAAAATGAAGGTACCGGTAAGAATGCATTTTTGTCCATGTGTTTTCTATCTCTCCATATCTGCAGTTCTTTGGTGTCAGCAATTTCTCATAACCCAGTAACTGAAATTTGATTGCAAGTGGCAATCAGGGACTTTCATCTGGATCTGTGTGGTTATACCTGTATGGTAATACCGAAATGTTAATTAGCAGTGGATGCTTCACAGTATTTAATGGACATGCTCCCACGTGGAAGTCAGTCTAGCTATAAAATGTGACTCAGTTTTTAAGTATTGACATTTTAACTCAGTGGAGCTGTTCCTCTGAGGTAGGCAGAGGTGGATCTCATTCCAATGACAAACATAAGTATTCAGGACTACAGAGCAATGAAAGGCTGGGGTTGAATTCTGCACTATTTTATGGATTATCCATGGGACTGCTGACTTTGTTAAATGCTTCCATAGCATTTCCTATTTTGAATGCCTTTTATGATCCCCATGCCCTCAATATTTGGTTTGTTTTCTGTTTCTTTTTATATTCACTTGGCATATGCAATAGGTTGATGAGAATATGATTTGGAGAAGATTATCAATCCTGAAAGAGTTTAAGTTTTAGGTTATTCTTTGAGAGCTCTTTTAAGAGTTGTTCCTAGCTATGTTTGCATGTGGTTTCACGTGTTTTGTAAATGGACTTGAATTATGATTTTTGATGATATTTCATCCTGGACCAGACTTGTACTGGGTTCCATAATGACTTTACTGTAGGGATTTCATATGACTCTTTACTTGTGGTTTTATATTGTTTTGCAAAAGACTTATAGCTCTCCACCAACAAATTCTAGCTCTGTCAATAACCAAGTTTGAAGTTCAGGTGTTTAAGACCTTATGAAGTGAGAGGCAGCAGCCTATTTATTGCAGTGCATACAGAAAAAGAACCATGAATAGGCATTTGGTTACTGTGCATTAATTTGTAACATTTACTGTAGTTTGGCAAGCATGGCCTTTTGGTAAAATGCAGAAGTGATGAAAAAATATATCTTTGAATCCAAACCAAAATATCCTATAGTACTTTAAAAAATGGATGCTCCTATATTTAATAAGCCGCGATCTGTTACTATAGCAACCATTGTAGCAGCAACTGCAGCCCAGAAAGGGCAACCTCATCAAGGATTAGCATTTTCCAAAGATTCAGCATCTTCTACACTTCTAGCAATTTATTTGATGACTTGAATCTCTTCCAAGTTGAAAGGGAGATTAATTCTAGGCAGAGGTCAAGCACTGCATTAAGTATGAAATAGTAATTTATCTCTCTTACAGGCAGGAAAATCAAGATATGCATTTAGTTTGCTGTTATCTTGGATATTCAAATTTTAAGACATCCTGGGTATGTCCACAGAGCTCTTAGAGAGCAACCTTACAAAAACTAAGAGCATGACACACCTACTGCTGAATCTGCCTACCTCCTGCCCAGATATGTGTCGAGAGCCTGTCAGATTTATGTACAGACTGCCTGATGCTGTTCTGAGTTGCTCAGGATTATGCTAAAGGTGCACTGAGTTCCTGGGGTCTGCCATGCTCTCTGCAGGGACCTTTCACCTGTTTGCAGCCCCATCCTAAAAATACCATCTGGACGTGACCCTGTGTACCTGTGTTTCAGAGTGGGGAACTTTTAGGGATCAGTGTTTATCTTCAACATCACCATCATCTTCTAAATTGTTTGCAAGTTGTATTGTGAGTTTGGCACTGTGGCAACATTAATGTCATAACTGGGCCATGGATGGGTGGTATTTCCTATCACAGCTGTGAGTCAGGACCAAGACATGAGCATTCAGAAGGAGCTCCAAGAATATTGTGTGCATTTGTCAAAGAAACATTTGTTTAATAGTTTATCTGAGCTTTCAGACTGCAAATATGTTCAGTAAAATAGATTTGCAGGGTTAAATCAACATCAGATTGAGTAGGAGCCAAAGGATCAAACAGGAGCTGGAAATAAAGGCTAAAATAACAAACCAGACACAATAAGGAAGATTTATATCCCATTGGCATACAAATGTGCTTCATAAAACCTTATAAGGTAAATCTTTATTGGGATAATGATTTGATTAAATATCCTTATCCAGGAGCAAGATAAAGAAATATAAGAGACACACCAGGGTTTATCTGAGATTAAATTCTGGGAATTGAAAAGAAACATGTAGAGATTTACCTAAGGAACCTCCCATCATAGGAAATGAATTGAAGCATCCTCAGAGCATACACAAAAAGCTGAACAATCTGTCCATAGCAGGGACTTCTTTGACCTTTCTGACTTCTTTCAGGTTTCCTAACCCACCACGAAGCAGCCTCACCACAGTTCTGTGTTCTGTGCTGACCTGCTCGTGCAGACCCTCCCCTCCTAAACTGCTACTCCCCTGCAATCTCAGTTTACTGACCATGACTGTCCTTAGGCTGGCAAGCAGCATGGGAGATGCTAATGCTCTCAAAGATTGGTTTCTTAGCTGGATGCTGGATTGCTCCTAGGCTTTCTCCTGCAAAAATGGCTGCAGAGTGAACAGCCTGTGCCTTTTTGGGCAATATTAGCCAGCAATATTAATAGGTTTGCTTTATGGCTCGTGCTGAGAATATCAGATTAAAGCAAACTCAGAATTCTTAAAAGGGAAGTGCATGACAATGTTCCTCTGTAGTTTTAGTGAAGTGTGAAGTTTAAAAAGATTTCCAACTTGTCAGCAACATCTCTGGTGGAGAAGAACTACAAAGCAGTTGAGACTTACTTTCTCAAATGTGGTTTGCAATTCAGAAGTAGTACATAGCCTTCAAGTTCCAGTCTGAGGCCCCTTCAAGATGATGCAGCTTTTTGAGTTTTCTGGCTTTGATCATAACAAGCAGTGTTTCGTAACACATTCAGGTAACAGCTTTTCCTCTGGCTTTGGCTGAGGTACTTTCTTCACCAACAAGGTCTCCTGGCTTCTGTGTTTGGAGACAGGGTTCAAGGAGAAGATGAACTTCTGGAAGTGAAAAAGAATTGAGTGGGGGCCTAATTGAGAACATTCAGCCTGTACAGGTCCACAGGGCCAGATGCATCTTCCACTACATTCTTGTATCCAAGTTAGGGTAAAGTCTGGATGGATGGACAACTAGATGTGGATTTAAAAACTAGTTTCATGATGGGCTCAGAGGGTAATGATGAGGCTCATACTCTACCTGGAAGTGGGCAACAAGTGGAGTGTTGCAGTGATTCCTGCTGGCACCTGCCCTGTGTAATTTCTTTATCAATGACATGGAAGAGGCAACAGGCTGCACTGCCATCAAATGTGCAGGTGACATTAAACTGGGAGGAGCAGTTGATACATTCCAAGACAGAGCCACTGGAACAGAAGCTCAAGGAATGGGCTGACCAGCATATTATGAAGTACAAAAGGGACAAAAGCAAATTCCTGCATCTGGGAAGAACTTCTTCCTCAAGAAAGACGAAGAACCCGTGTTCTTCCCTTCCAACAACACAACACAACAGTGTTGTGTTGTTGCCAACAATGCAGACTGTAGCCTGACTATCTGGGGAGCATCTCTGCAGAAAAGGACCTGGGAACTCGGTAGACAGTGAGCTGTACATGAGCCAGAGTGTGCCCTGGCAGCAAAGGAAGCCATCAGCATCCTGCTTTAACAGGGGCAGTATGAACAGCAGCATAGCCAGCAGCTTGACACAAGCACTTATCCCCCTTTACTTGTCTCTCATTAGATCACACTGAGATACCCTGTCCAGTTTTGGTTCCCCCAGTAAAAGCAAAATAATAATCTGGAGTGAGATCAACAGATAAAGAGTTTGGAACATGTGCTCTGTGAGAAGATGCTGAGGGAACTGGGCTTGTCTAACTTGGAGAAGGGAAAGTTTGGGAGGGTTAATATGACAAACCAGCAGCTTTCCACTCCCTCCCAGAAGGTCACTGAGAGCACCCAGCCAGGCTGTGCATGACAATAGGACAAGAAATAACAGACATAAAGTGAAACAAGGGCAGTTCTGACTTGATATAAGGAAAAACTTCCACTACAAAGTTAATCAGGCAGCAGACCAGACTGCCCAAAGAGGTTGTACTATCTCAATCCATAGATGTTTTCAAATCTCAGGTGGATAAAGCCTTGAGCAAGCTGGTTTGATCTCACAGCTGACCCAACTTTGAGAAAGAAGTTGGACTAGAGATCTCAGGTTCATGCCAGCCTGAATTATTCTAACGTGATTCTGTAACAAGGATCAGCTAAAAACCTGTTCAGGTTTGTTCTCAAGGCTTTTTCTAGCGCATTATTAGCCTAGAGTATACATCCTCTTGTCTCCATACATCTTCACTCCTGAAATTGTCCAGAGTGTTTGTACCACACTCCCCTGGACCCTGCTGACAGGCAGAGCCAGGTAACCTTTCTTTAAACAGCAGAGTCAAGTGACACGTTTGACGTATTTAAAGTCCAAGGCTTAAAATTCCTAGTAATTTGTGCTCAACATCTTGTTCTTCTGTTGCTGAAATCATGGAATATTTTCTAGCTGTTAGAACAACAATACATGTGTTTTATTTGCATAACCACTTGTGTTGGCAAATTTACAGTGGTAATGCTACTTATCTGAAGCTGACTGCAGATCTTTTTTGGCTTTCATTAAGCAAGTCTAGTGGTAAAGAGACTCTTTAAATTAAGAAAATGAATTTAGGTTTGTCCCTGTTTTCTCTTTCATCATGATTTTAAATTGAATAATGCCAGTGAACTCAGTGGACATACAGTGCCAAAAAAAGGATTATAAAACTGAAAGGGAAATCTTATTCTCAGTGGTTTCATTTCAGCACTTGCCTGGATCAAGTGCTTGGTTTTGAGGAAGCTGTTTTGACTTGCCTATGCCTCCATTTCTCTGTAAATAATAGTTATCTAGAGAGTAAATTATTTGATGGACATTATGTGTGTGAACATTATCAATACTCTACTTTTGCTCTTGAAGCATGTGCAAAGTGACCCAGCCTAGAAAGGAGCAAGATTATGTCAAACGATGGTTAGCTCAAGAATGTCCATGTACACATTAAGAAGGAAAAATCTAGTGAAAGTAAACTGTAGCCATTGCATGACTAAATACATAACTGAGAATTGACAGCCTGTGGTGGAACTGCAGCGTTCATACATGTTAAGGCAAACCCAGATCCTCAGAACAGTGGTTGAAAGGGCTCATTATTTCTCTCAGTCCAGTGTGTTTGGATTCATTTCAGATCATCATGTTAAACTCTGTCTCTGATCTGCATGGCTATATTGACAAAAGTCAGCTGACCCGGGAGCTGGGAGGAACTCTGGAGTACGGCCACAGCCAGTGGATCCATCACCGAACTGTGAGTGTTGATGTCGTTCTTCACTCGGCTAACCACAACTGTCCAGATGACCAGTGCAGAGCAACCTTTAAGTAGTAACTCTACAGCTGCATTTCAGCCTACTGATTCTACCAGGGACTCGTGGAAGGAGGAAATCCGTAACTCAGATAGAGGAAGGCAAACTCCCAAAAGTTTGCAATGGCAGCAGTTTGCAATCTGTATCTCACTGTGTTCCTGGCCTAGGGCCGAACACTGTCATGATATTCACACTCAGCAAGGCCCACTGGCACATTCTCTTGGCTTTTGAATAATTGATGGGATTCATAGGCCTGCAGCTCATGGTTGAAGTTGAACATGGGCTTTCGCACTTTACTGAATCAGAGCTCAAAATTCTTACTTTAATGATTAATTTTGTCCCTGCTTGTAAGAGAATAGAAACATTAGATTTTATTTTACCTCATTATCATTTCTGTGCTATGTAAACATGCAGTCCAGCTGTCTCATATTTTGGGTAACTGAAGAACAGTTTTAAGTAGGAAGACAGAAAGAGTTTTTATTCTATTGAGGAAACTTGTACAGGTTTGATTGTTTGTTCCCTTTTTGGTCTGGTTAATGCATTTCAGTGTGTGCTTCAAAACAATGTCAACAATTCATTTTGGTGCCCAGAAAAGGTGACTTCATAAAAACAGACTCCAAACTCTGGCGCATTAGCAGCTGAAATATAGTCTCATCCTTCCTAAGCAAAAATGGGCTAAGCTGGGTTGTGATCATGGAAAATTAATTTCACAGAGACTCAATGCAGTGTTTGCATCTGTCTTTGTGTGCCTACTTGCAAGACTGGTATGTAAGAGCTCACATCTACTGTGACCTCCAATATTTTGCAAAGTTCTGAGCAGCCCTGGGTTTTAGTCTGTTGTTGCTGACGGACAGGTTACATCTAACACTCATAAAAAGAGTTTTTCTGAGGTAACTTTAGGTCAAGTCACTTTTGTCACTTTCTTGATATAATTTTTTGTGCTTTTCTATGCTTATAAAATTAAATTTTTCTCTCCTTGAAAACCACTGAATATTTCAGGCTTCTAAATAGGGAAACACAGAATTTGAATTCCCTCTGGCACTGATTTTCTACATTTATAGCTGTGTTGACTACAGTGAGATTAGGACTGAGATAGGTGAGCAGGCTTACGTGTTAAAAGTGTTAAAAATATGAAACTGTCCTTGCAGGAGCGGGGAGTGTGAAGAAATGAATCATCTGTATGAGCTTTCAAACAGCTAAAGGCTTGAAAATTTGAGGAGGGGGAATAAAAAGAGGCACAAGAAAGGCTGTATCATTTATTAATGACAGGAGTTTACATAAAACAATAATGTATCATTTGTTAAAATATGCAAATAAAAATGAGCCAAGATTTGAGGGAGTGTGGCTATGTAATCCACAGAGGTTTGGGTTAAATTTGTTTGAAAAACTTTTACCAAGCACAGAGACTTGGGAAAAAAACCAACAAACCACAGATATAACTTAGGTACATGAAACAATTTATTAGACACATGCCCAGGAGAGGATGGGGGCAAACATGTTATTAAGTGAAACTCTGATAAGCTCCTGGTGAGTGGTGCAGTGAACCAAGGAATCTCTGGATAGGAGGTTGTCATCAGGGAAGTGTCAGCCTCCATGGCACCTTGAAACAACCTGACCTTAAGTCTTGCTGAGGTATGGCCTTCATGTCCTTTGCTGCTTTTCTCAGTGTTCTCATATCTTGTCCTGCCAGTGCTTTTCTTCTGAAACAGCTTTAAACCGTGGCTAAGTGGTAGTGACTCAGTGATCTCCCTGCATCGTTCACTGTTCCTGCTTTCTTATCTTGGCTGCCAGGGGCCTGTGAGCTTTTCTGCCCCCAGAATACATTTTTGGGCTTTCAGGAAATTGGTTGTGGATGGCTGTGCTTGTGTGGCAGTCAGAAGTGTGACATTTCAGCCAACTCTAATGCAGTAGTTCCAGTGCTGAGAACTGCAAGCTGCAGCTGCTGGGCACCCACCCAGAGCATGTGTGGGTCTGTTCTGCTTGTGTTGAAAGCAGGCATGAATTTATGGGGGAGAAGGGAAGGAGGCTACGGATTGTGCAGTCATTGCTTCAGCTGGGGCACGTTTCAGATCATGGATATGGACTGTACCTTTTGAATGATGATCTACCTCCAGTTTGTTTTTCGGAGTTTTCCAGTTTTTGACAGAGCACACAGCAAAATTTTACTGTCGTGGTTGCAGACAAGAAATTCCCATCATTGCTGGAGAAGGGAATGCAACATGCAACAACTACACAGAGTTTTCCTGGATGTAAGAGCATCCCTGGTGCTGCTGACTGACTCAAACCATTGAGTGGGTTAGATCAAAAAGTGCAAAGAATAAAGAGATACACAGAACAATACACACAACCCTTTCCCCCCAAAATTTGGGCATGATCATGAAAAAACAACCCATGCAGTTACTTGCTTCAAGATACAAAGGTTTTAATAACATCTCACAGATCTGAACAATGTATTCTCAGAAGGCAGCATTGTTCTAAACCTTCCTCTTTTGCCCTTTTTTCAGTAAAACTACAGATTTCTGACAAGTTTTGTGTTGGTGCACCCAAGTGATAAAACAGTGCTCCAGTGAATCTATGCATTTTAACTGTGTTTGCTGTAAGTTGTTCTTGTAGTTGTGCACTAACATGAACAGATGGGAGGGAGTGACTATAATGCCTCTAGTACAGATAGGCAGGATGGAGATGCACATTTTCAGAAGTGAGGGGGAAGGCAGATTACTTCTGAGTGAACACTGGCTGTATAAATATAAACATAAAAAGACTTCGCCCTATATACTTTAGGAGTGTCCTCAACTTAAATAAAGCCTTCATTAAAATTTTAAACACAGTAGGATTGCCCAGCAAGCATGGGCAGAGGATCTGAAGTTCCAGGCCTGGCTTTGAAGCTGACGTCCTCTGTGGTTTCATTATGTCCTCTAAGCTCTGGGAGTTCCCAGTTGGCTCATGGAGATGACAATACTTTGTGACACAGGATTCAACTTGTGACTTTTAGCATATCCACCCCAAAAAAGGCAACATGACCGGCTTTACAGGCACGTAATACTTGCAACACAGTTTGCCTGAAGGACTGAATGTTGCTAAGGGTTGTTAAAGTTTGTGACTTTATGCTCTTGCTTTTCCAGGCTATTGAAAACTTTGCAATGACAGTAAAAACAACAGCACAGATGCTACAGACCTTTGGAACAGACTTAGCAGAGACTGAACTTCCCAACGATGTGCAGTGCACAGAGGAGCTGCTCTCCGCACACACCGACCACCACAGCAAGCTCAAGGTGATTGTTGTCTTCTCACGGTGGCTCCAGCACAACAGTACGTGATTTGTGACTTAACAAAATTTTCTGCCATCACTTGGGAGTCCATTGTCTGGAAACCACTGAGGAGGACAGAAATCTGGCTTCAGGAGGTCCATTTGATTCAGCTGTGGAAAAGGACATTTTACAGCTTCGAGAGTTATAGAAGAGGGAAATGTCACTTCTAATGTATGAGGAGGGGTGATGGAATCACATCTGGAATAGCAAGGGCTTCTGATGAAGAGTTCATCAGAAGGGATGAACTGGAGCAGATAGAGACAACTGTGAGGATAATAAGGAATAGATAGATTGATCTAACTAGGTAATGGCAGTTGTTTTATTTAAAATAAAACTAACTTTATGGCAAGTTTACCTTTGCAGAATAAGAATCAAAAGAAAATATTACTGCTTTCAACAAATACCTTAGGTTAAACACAAGAGAAAAAATACTACTTAAGCTATATTAGCACAACAAGTTTTATGGAAGCATGTGCAGTGATGTGGGGATTCATCAGCTGACATGACAATGTTTCAGCCTCATTGTCCTTTTCGTTACTTATCTTTCATGCTGGGAAGACTCTTCTTCTGTGGATGAGTCCTTATCCCTGTTGTACTGTGGCTCAGCATGTCACAGTGTTGTTTAAGGAAATTCCATTAAGAAATGCAACGTGTCAGTGCAGGCTCTCAGCTCACTGAACGATCTGCAGCACACATTCAATCTGTGGTAGAATAATTTACTCTGCAATAAATTTCTGCCTGGTCAGAAACGCAGTCTGCTCAGAAATTGTACTATTTCTTTCCTCAAAAATAGATCTTCTATTCAAAGTGAACAGTATTAGTCTCTGCATTTTCTAGAAAAACGTATCAACTTTGGTAAGCATTTATATTTTATTCAAAATATTTAGTACCTGTGAAAGAATCCTCCCATAGCATCGCTGTGTTGTCCATCTAAGAGATGTGAGTGTTGTTAGAAGTACATACAATTTGTTTTCTGGCTTGTTTTTTCCCCTCAGGATGAGCTGAAGCTGGCAGTGAAGCAGGGGGCCACCCTGCTGACGTGCATTCGGGAGCCAGTCACCCGAAGTGCCAACAGCAAACTCAGTCCAGATGAGCTGGAAAATGTGGCCACAGTAGAAAGGTCAGTGAAGCTAGATTACCTTGTGCAAGTTGCTAATTTATTCCTAAGAAATGCAAGTGTAATTTAAATAATTTAAATATGCGAGTTATGCATTGCCTCTGGTTCAACCACTTGGGATTTATTGGACAGGAAACTCAGAGAAGGGAATGGCTTTGAGGAAGTTACTTGATTGAACTGCCAAGGCAAGTTCAAACAAGTCCTGAATTTTGTGGTAATTTTTGCTCAGACCACTAACGACCTGGCTGAAGATTTAACAGGGGCCTTACTTTCCCTGTAATATGAGTCCTGCAAACTTCTGTACCTGACTTGAAGGGCACCTGAACCTCTGTGAGATGAGAGGGTGTGTGCTTGTGTGTGTCTGTGGAACCACTGAGGAGAAACAGATGAAGTGATACCCCATCACAGCTGCAGAGAGAGAGAACCCCCTTTTCCTTCCTACAGTGCTAGTTACTACCATAAAGCTTTTAGTCACATGTAGAAGTTTCTGCTGTGCCATGTGATGCAGTGGAAAGAGAAATGCCATGCTAGTGTTTCAGCATGTCTGCATTCAGCGGGAACAAAGCTGCGAAAAGTAAAGCTGAGCTGATATTTTTCACTGAATACTTTAAAATCCTTTTAACAGTCACCCCAAAGGAATTTGCGAATTCATCTTGAATTCAACAACTAGCTTTGATTAAAACCACATTTTCCAGGGATAGATTGAAAACAGAACTTTGTTTTTGAGAGAAACAGGAGGGAGCTATTGTCATTTGCCCTAACAACTTGATGATTTCAGCACTCACCAATCCCTACCTGCCCAAAGAGTGCCCATTTATTGAAATGCAGGATATTCACGGAAAACTTTCTTTTCATTTTTTCTTCTTGTTTAAACTGTTCTACTTTGTAATTAATGGATCACTGAGAAACTGTGAAGATGACTCACTAGTCTGATTTTAGACATTTTACTCAAGATGTATGACACCTTGATATTAATTTCTTTGCAAATAGATGTTTCATCATTTACACAAAGCAAAACAATGTCCATGGGAGTCATTATGAGCTTCTAATGTATTGTTTTTAATGGACTGGGAAAAATGATTCAGCCCTTGCCTGTTTCTGATGGGTGAAAAAAATGAACAAGTTGTAGAGTTCTGCTTTAGTCATTCCATAAAATAATAATTGCATCACATTCAGCCTGCATTAGTTGGGAGTGAATTATCTTTGAAACATTGGGTGGAAGTTTGGGATTACAGTTGCCCTTGGCTGCCAGAGCATGGAACAGCTCTGAGTACCTGTTGCAGGTCAGGAGGCAGGACTGCAACTGCCCCAGTAGCTGTCACTCATCCATCATACTCCTGCCTATCCCACTGCAAATTTCATTCTCTTTTGCTTAAGGGAGAGTTGACACAGAGCCCTCTCACATGAGCGTAGGCTCCCCACCATCTCCCCGCTCTGCTTTCTGCCGTCAGTTAGTGTAACTTAAAAGAAATGAACTATAGGAAATAAGTACATTCTATTCATTATAATTTCTTAACAGGTTGTTGGCTCAGTTGGATGAAACAGAAAAGGCTTTTGATCAATTTTGGACCAAGCATCATCTAAAACTAGAACAGTGCCTGCAGCTTCGACACTTTGAACATGATTTTAGAGAGGTATTTCATTTGTTCATGCTGTCTCGTCTTCTCTGGTAAATAAGGTCAAATTTTACCCATACCTAGAGTTTACTGGCAATTCAAAAAGAAGGTTGGGAGAGAAGCCCTTCATTATGAAATAAGAAGGGAATTTTCAAAAATTAAATTCTTGGCAGCTCTCAGATGTCTGACAACATTTGAATAAGGCCGAGTGAGGGAAGTGCCAGACTGTGAGGCCAAAACGAGAAACACCAACTTCTTGATAAACCATTTTGCATTTACTTGGGAAGTTTCCAAATATAATTTGTTCTGTGATGTTAAGTTTCCAGTCCACCAGAGTCAAGGGAATACAGTTCAGAAAGCCCAACTGTCAGCCCAGAGACTGGAGTAATGCAGATTCTGCAGTAATATGGACTCTGGAGTTACAGGTCTTCAAAACTGTGTGGGCCTAAACAGTGAGAAGCAGGACAGCTCTTTGAAGAATTGTTGATTGTTGTTCTATTTCTTGGCTTTTCCATATTGGAACAAGCTGAAAGACTGAACTTGAGACACAGACTCTTCTCAAAGATGCAGATAAATGTTTGTTGTCATTTTATGAGTATCTTGTGGTGGAGTTTTGGGTGGGTTTATTTTGCGTTGGTTTGATTGTTTTGGTTTTATGCTTTTGTTGTTGCTGGTTTTTAGGTAAAACTGACATTGGATAACCTCATGGAAGCACAAGCAGGTTTTGCTGACATTGGGGACAGTGTGACTCGAGTGGAGCACCTCCTAAAGGAACAGAAACATCTGGAAGAGAAAGGACAGGTTTGCACTCAATTTAGTATTCTAGCTGCTGTAGACATGGTATTCCAGACACTTCTTTGTCACTGTCCTTACATCACATTTACTCTCTTCTTGTGAGTCATGATTTTGAATTGCAAAACTCAGATCCTAATTTCCAGAAGCCAGGGTTGTTCAGACCCAGTACTCCCAGTTTGTTTCTTGGAAAGCTGGGGGAAAAAAGCAGGGAAAAAAACTTGTGTAATGAATGTCCCCAGAATGGAGAAAGAAGAATTGGACTCCACAACTTCTCTATGAAACATGTTCCAGTGTTTGTTCACCCTTACAGTAAAAAAGTGCTTCTTGATGTTCAGATGGAACCTCTCAAGTTTCAACCTACTCAGGGATGATAAAGTTGATCTTCAATGTAAATATAAATTAAGACCTATCAGCTACATTTATATCCCAAACCTTTACCCTCAGGCTGCAGCAGGGATCACAGAGATGGATTGTCATTATTGTAAATGTCATTCTAAGATCTAACTTTGGATTTTTCTCATTAATTCCACAGGAACCTTTGGAGAAGGCCCAGTCTCTAGCTCTTCATGGAGAACAGCTCATCCAAAACAACCATTATGCAGTTGACTCCATTAGACCAAAGTGTGTTGAACTCAGGCGGATTTGTGATGACTTTACCAATGAGACCAAGAAAAAGTATGATATTTTGGGAAAGTCTCTTGAGCTGCATAAGCAGTTAGATAAGGTGAGCAAACCTCCTCAGGTAACAGCCCTGCCAGGGTTCTACTGAAAATGAATGTTTTTATAAGCTCAGGTAATTACGATGAAGATAAAATGTTGTATTTGTTTTCTCTCTATTTCATTCAGTAAATGTAACTAGAAACACTGGAGCAGTAGATTCCCACCGGTATGGTCTTAAAATGATGAAAAATAGGAAATAAACTAAGGAAAATTGAGCTAGGCCTGAATTTGAAATGAGAACCAAATGTATTCTAGTGCTTAAAAATTAACAATTTACTGCTTGTTAGTTTTCAATTTCTGTGATCTAGCTAGAATAGCAAGCTAAATGCTTTGAGAAGTTTGTTTGCTATTCCAGCAACGTAAACCTGCTTTGGAGTATTTCTAACTGAGTTTCATGGGCTTAAGAAGTTTTGGGGAGTTTTGATATGGTTTCAGTTTTTGGGTTAATTATGTGATTGAACACTCACATGAGGTAGTAGAGTTGACAGATTCTATTTACAGTAACACTTCTCTTTGCTCAGAATTTTACATGTCACTGGACCATCTAGCCCATGAGAGCTGAACTGAACAGCAAGTTCAGTTTATCAAGTCCAGTTCTCCATATCCTGGCAGGATGACTTGGGCAGAAATTACTGCACACTGTGAAGTAACGTTGATCCTTTTTAGTGACATATTAGGGCAAATCCGTATTTCACAGAGTAGAAGTAACACTTGACAACGTGGACTGTCAGTGATGATAAGTCCTTCTTCCCCTATTTTTACTTTAAAGGCAAGCCAATGGTGTGAAGCTGGAATCTACCTCTTAGCTTCCCAAGCTGTGGACAAGTGCCAGTCACAAGAGGGAGCTGAAACTGCACTCGTTGAAATTGAGAAGTTCCTGGTAACAGCCAAGGAACACCAGCTCTCTAACCCAAAGGAGTTCTACAATCAGTTTGACATGATCCTCACCCCTGAAATAAAGGTAAAATCCCTCAGATGCGCATGCACTCACTTAGAATTTAACAATTACCAATTGCTTTGTACCTGAGAGTGTACTGGGCTATATATTTGAGTCTGCTAAAATACGCCTCTTTCCCTATTCCAAAAGGGCACAGAGGTGAGTACCTGGGGCAATGAGTTTTGCTCATATGAGTAGTCATGGAATACACATGTGATTTTCTTCAGAGCAGTGCTAGAAATACTGCATGAGTCACCATGTCTTGGTCAGTGAAACTGTGATGTCTGTGAAGTGCATGGACTGGGTTGCATTAAACTACAGCACAGAGTCATCTTCAGCTCTAGTCTGTCTGGTAACACAAGTACTTTCTTAACTTAGTCCAGCACTGACAAATGTTTGTTGTTTGCCTTTTCTTTGTCAAGGCCAATGCCCAAAGAATTGTACAAAAACTTGAAGATGTACAAGAAATGTTTGACAAGAGGCAAGTAAGTCTGAAGAAGCTGGCAGCCAAACAGACCCGGCCAGTACAACCAGTCGCTCCACATCCTGAATCCTCCCCAAAGCGAGCATCACCAAAGATTACCAGGCCAGCAGCAGTAGGTAGGCCATGAGCAGCTGCTTTCAGACACACACCTATGTTTTGTCCATGTGGTGATGTTTAATTTTTGTTATCAGAATGAAGACTTGCATTTGATGTGCAGTGTCAGCCTCATAGGTCCAGCTATTAAAAATGAATTTGAAATATCTGCCACTACAAACATACAAAGAAGGGTGAATCAAAAAAAAAAAAACAAAACACACACACAAAAACAAACAACAAACTAACAAAAACCCCCAGGTTTCTCTTCCTAGGTCTAATCTACAGAGTACATTTCTATACTGTTTCCCAGTGTGTCTTATATTGCCAATTCTTGAATATCCAAGCCAAGGTAGTCACTTCAAGCCTGGAAAGTAAGCACAAGAACCTCTTTTACATTGCATATACTGTACTGTGAATATTTGGCTTTAAAAGGTCACAATCCCTCAAGTTTCAATCAGATACTTGCCAAATTAAGGGTTTGCTATTGACACTGACTCACTTGTGGAACTTTTGTTTTTTCCCCTCTACATAAAATGTTATGTAGAATTTATTGAACAACGTCTTGGAAACATGAGAGAGGTTTACAACACCTTTTTGAAACAGACACTGTAATTTATTGTCATTTGCTAGCCAGGACTTGCCTGAATATTTCTAAAAGCTTGAAAAATAGAATATGGCAACAGGAAAATGCCATGTTCCTGGGCTGTGTAAATACAAAAGCAGGCAAAGGCAATAAAATGTCGTAAACAGAAATAGAAGACTAGAAAGAAAGGCTTTTGTCCCCAGGCAGCAGAGTAACAATACCATGGCAGCACTGCAATGGTTGTCTGTGAAAGGAAGTTACATTTGTTCCAGAATAGATTTTGTTTTGTTTTTCCTTGTTGACTATCCATTTTCCAAACAAGGAGTGGTAGGGAAAATTCAATTCAGGGTGCTAATGGAAAAATCTTCAGATATGAAGGCTCAGACTTGAAATGAAATACTGTCAGACTCTCCATTTTACATGGACAAATCCATAGGTGCACACAGGCATTGCTGATAGCGTGTCTGAGAGGAAGGGCAGGTTTCCATCAGGGAAATTACTGTCACAGGTTATGTCTGTGTCCTTATGGTCTCTGGTGACTCTCAGCAAACTCTAAGCTTAGTGAAGATCCAGAAAGGCAGCTCAGAGCTGCTGTGAACTCTCCCTCACTCAACACTTTTCTGTGGGTCTGGAAGTTCTGAATAAAAATTTTAGATTAATCCTGATTTTGCTTGAAGCTTTTGGTTTCACAAATGAACTTTCAAATTTTGCAGTGACAGGCCTGTTCAACATTGAAAAACTAGTTTTGGGATTATTGTGATGCTCCAAAGTCTGTGCCAGCTAGACCTGGTGCACAATTTAGCTGTGAGAATATCAACCCAAAAAAGGCATAATACACTCTGTTGACCTTTTTATAATGAGTGCCTTGGAAATATTTAAGTAGCATATATAACACCTTCTTTTAAGGAGAACTCTGTTTATTCCCAGCGGAAGCTGATAGAATACTGCTAATGGCTAAACTTGTCTCTGTATGTGTTGGGAGGAGAGAATTGGTACTTGAGAGGGAAATATTTTTGCTGATTTACTTCTGAGGGCATAATTTTTGATGATTTGACTACATATTTGTTTTCTGCATTTCTGTACAAAACTCCTTAGCTGGAGTGAATTGGGATAGGTCCATGAAGTCAAACCATGCAGGCCAGTATTGCCTCTAGGCTGTCAGGCACAGATTAGAGATAAATTACAGAACTGTAAAGGAGAATACAAGCTATTAGGGATGATTGCAGTTAGCATTTCTCTATTTTAGTTTGCTTTTTAATTCTCCCGAACTCCAACTCTCTGAAATGAAACTTTCCCAAAGGCTCTCTTCTCAGCCTGACACATTCTTGGAAAAACTTCACTAAAAGGTGATTTGGCCATCCCATGACCACGGTTAGGAAAATTGTCTTGCTTCAGTTACCTTTGCGGTGAGAGCTGGAACATGGCAGTACAAAGTGCTATAAAATATTCACCTGGAGATTTCTTTGTGTGCAACATAAATGTGAAATACAGGAGCAGAAATGTAAAAATTTCTGTGAGCTCATTAAACAAATAACATGTTTAAAGGCACACTGCACATACAAAATCCATGACTCACCATACAAGGATCTTAGAAGGCCAACTTGGAACATGAGATTCATATGGGGGAACACAGCTGGAGCCTTTTCAGTTCTTTAAATAATATAACTTAAGATGGTTCCATCTCAGTTAAATGTATACAACTGCTCACTGGATCCATTCCAGCATTCCTCACAGTCACTAGTGCATAACACTCACTAACTAATAACATCTGGATAGGGGATAAAGGAAGAATGTCTTGCAAGAGTCTGGGGATGTGTGCAGGGGAAGTGAGGCTGCAGAGAGATTAGCTGACTCAGAAGAGATGCTGCATGTGGTTTTCGTTAATGGTTTGAGAAACCACTAGTTTCTATGGTTCAAGATACAGAATAAGTGTAACTCATTAGCTAGCAAGAGACACAGACTCTGCAGTCAAGGGTTATAATGCATACCCAGCACTTGTAAGGCATTCAAAGCCCCCCTCAAATAAATTCTTTACATTCTGGTTTTGGGTGAATTTCCCAATTACATCTTTCCCCATATGTTTTCTGAGTGAGAGTTTGTGCATTCTCACTAATCACCTACAGCAGAATCAAATTCCTTTGGCAAGAACAGGCATGGAAACAACTAGCCTGCTAAACTTTACTGGGGCTTGCTGCTCGTGCTGTCCAACAGGAAACGTGAGTTGGAAGATCATTAATGACTAAATCATTGTTTTGAATTCTGGTGATGACAAAACAAAACGTTTAGGCAGCTAAAGGAACACCACAACATCTTTGCTTTATCATTCAATGGCTTAGAGCAGGAAGACTTTTCCATCCTTAGGCAATATAATCTGTACTTCTTTGCTCTGGCAAAATTGCTGTCAAGCCTCTTGAAAATCTGCCGATATAAAAAGCACAAAGCAAGGCCCCTCTGTGTGGAATATTACTCTACAAGGAGACACCCTACCTGTCTCCCTTTGTTCCTGTGCCTTTATTCCTTCAGTAGGCAGTTCAACACTTAAACTTTCAACTTCTTCAGCAGCACAATACAGTACTGACCTTGAAACAGCCAACTCTGTTGAATTTTATTAGAGAGTTTCCCTTATATTTCCAGTTCCAAGTAATTAGTGCAATAATAATTGGCAGGTATTTTGGCTGTTTCTTTCTAAAGTGCTCTAGAAACTACTTAAAGATAGTGACGTGCAGCAGTCTCTGACTATGGGCCAGTCAAGAACTGAAAAATTCTCTGGAGCGTGACCAAAACAGATTGCTTCCTGCTTTCAGTTCATTTCTGGGGCAAATTGGAAAGGGAAGTTCGCTGTGTCAATCTGAATCAAATTCATCTCTGAAATATATGCAGATGAATTTGTCTTTCTTATCTTTGTACCTGCCTCCTTTTCTGAAATATCTCACTCTGAAGCCAAGACTGACCTAGTGAACTGATCTGAGTAATTTGCTGCCAGATCAAGGAGCACCTGCACTTGGGTTCTTGTGAATGTGCCATCTTTCACTTAAGCTGTTCTGGATCACCTGGAGCTGTCTGAATTTGCAAGTTGTAATCCAGACATCAAAACTGTGACCGATTTCCACTTTTTCTGCTGGTTGCTTTCAGCCAGGATTTTCATACCAGTATCAACCATCCCTTCAAGTCTTCTGATTAATGAATAGGTCAAACAACGTGGTCTTGCTGACTGTGCTCTTCTAAGCAAAAGCTGTCATGTTTTCTGAAGTTATTTCCTTTGCTTCCATAATATGGAAATAATAGCATTTAGTGTGATAGGTTTGATCACAGCCTCCATTTTGTCAAGATGGTGGTGGGTGAGAATTTAAGGCTAAAGAGATTCTCCAGGGTGCATTAGCATGGAAAAGAGTGAATTCGCTGATGCTTATGACCACTTTACTCAGGGATTCACAGGGGAAAACATAAAAGGACCCATTTGAAAACTTACCAGATAGTTGATGAAGGTTGGTATTCTGGTTTTGCCAACAGTATAAATCATCCTCCTTGCAGATTAGAAAGGTATGGAGAAGTTTGACAATGAGGATCAATAGCTTCTATGCCCTTTATCTTGCATCTTTTTGTCCCCTTAGTTTCAAAATGTCAGTACACCACTTTTTGGGTGAAATAAAAATACCTTTGAGAGAACAATTACTACTTCAGGGAAAGCTTTCTTGGGGATGGGAAAAAGGCATCTGTTGAAAGTTGTGCTCAAAATCCAAACAAATCCCCTGCTGTATATTCTGAAAGAGAGTGATGGAAGAGCCAAAGGGAGATGAATTTGCATTTCAGCTCAGTCCTGGGAACCACAAGAATCCTCTGGCAGTTGATTAAAGCTGCTGGTGGCTGCTAGATTTCACTGTTCCATTGAGGAAACTTTCTAGTATGGAGTCATTGTGCAGAGCTAATAGGCATGAAATGGACATTGCCAAGTCCTCATGTCATTCAGCATCAGATAAATCCAAGAAGATTTAGGGAAGAGTTGGAGAGAAGCTGCTTTAATTAATTCTCTTCCCAGCTGTGTGATAAGGCTGCTGAAAACACACAGGGTAGAAAAAATGTCAACTTCCATTACTGTTGTCTGTGAAACCAATATGTTGTCTTTTTAACTGAATATAATGTGGGTTCTTCTATTTGCCTTTTTTTAAAACTATCTTGAAAGAAGAATTTAATGACAAGGGCATCTGAAACTTTGCTGATGTGTTTCATCTTAAAAAAGTGTTCAACCCTCTCCTAGGTGAATCCTTTGATGCTACATCCTCCTCATTCAAAGATGTCTGCATCTTTCTTACTGCACCCCTCAGCTTCTCCCCAAAAAGTTAATTACCACCAGGACTCTCACTGCCTCAAGACATTAAACTTGGTGAAACCATCTCAAAATGTTAGCAGATGCATTTGAAAACACCAGCTTTTATTCTTAGAAAAGTTCTCATTCACTTAGAAAGTTTTCCCAGAATAAAAATGAAATGGACCTAATCTCAGAGTTGCGGCAATTGTGTTCAGGTTTTGTTTTGTTGTTTTTTTTTTTTTTTTTTCTTCTAACCCAGATTCTTTCAGTATCTTTTCTGGCATTGTATGTGTTTTTACCATGCCATGAATGGTTGCTCATATCAATTCAGCAAATTCAAGAAAAAGGAGAGAGCTGTTTGCCTTGTGCTTCTATAGTGTGTGCTATGAGCTCGTTATCCATTCAAAACAAAGATACGAAAGCAAAATATATGATTCCCCTTCTCACAGTTCATTGTAACCCCTTCCTTTGGACAGCAAGCTCAGGACAACTGGTTAAGTTGTTAAGGATGACTGTCCAGTAGCATCAGACACCTCACTGTCAGAGCCTGCAAAGTCCATCAAACCTGACATGACAGAGCATATTCTGAAATGGCTTCCTCAGGTTCACTACTATTATATCTGTGTCACTGTGACTTGCTGAACTCCTGTGATTACTCTTTTGAGACTTGTTCATGTAATGAAAACATTCAGGGAACAATCCTTTAATCCAACATTGCCAAAGCATAACCAGAACCAAACTTTCCTTTCTTTGGGAACCCACACAAGCAACACCCTGCAAGTGACAATTACCCAAGTGTCGATACAGCTGGCTAACATTTACCTGTGCTGGCCTAAAGATGGTTTTCCCAGGGGAAGCCAAACCAATCCTTACACTGTGGAGCTTTGGATGCCAATCTGAGCACTGAACAAGGTGGCCCATCGCTTGTGCCAGCTGGTCCAACACCACTCCAGCCACAGCTCAGTTCTCTAAGCCTCAGTTGCTACTGATGTGTTGGGATCTTTGCTCATTGCTTTTATCAGGAAGTAGAATTTCAACTTTTAGCAGATGTTTTCTAATGTTACTCTCTTTTTGACTCCTTCAGCTACCAACAGGAGGTCCACCGAAATTTCCTGCCCTCCAAAGACAGTTTCTGAAGTAGAGCTATCAAAAAAGAAAAGCATTAAGAAGACTAAAGGTGGAATTAAGGTAGGATTACCGGTGATTTGGGCACATCCCATATTATGAGAGAACTCAAACCCACGTATTTCTGTGTAAAGGAGTTAAAACTAGACATGTAATACTTAGGAATAAACCAGCCAAAACCCAAAAAGATCCAAAGAAAATTCAGTTACCTGTGCCTGCACAGGCAAGTTAGCTTCAGGGAAATCCATCTGGCATTTGTTTATCTGTGATGAGATTTCTTGCATTGTTGTTTCTACAGCAAGATTCTGTTTAAGATTGGACATCTTTACCCTCTCCTCTCTATTCCCAAGCCTGACAGCATGTAAGAATCCTGCCCTTACAGCACAGTCTTTGCTTTGAGCTGTAGACACTGACTGGGATAACAAGCTATTAAAACAGCTGTTTGGCCTTGCTTGAGTATTTTGACACTGGAAACAGGTTTCAGATACTCTATTCATCTGCAGTTCTTGAAACTATGATGAACTGCAGCTGCATCCTAAAACTTTTTGTTTGTCCAAGCTAGCTGGAATAGCCACTTTCAGAGAACAGACTTCTTTCTTCTTTTCCCCTGTCAAATTCAAGTAATACCTCATTTGTCTTATTTAAAATGTTTGGGTTTAGACCATGCAAATACCCCGGGAGAGATAAGAGGAATATCAGCGAGGTTGTATTCTGAATGGTCTGTGCACAAATGTAATACCTTTGCTGACATCCCCTTTAGTTAAGTTTACTAAAAATAAGAGGTCAAATCATACACAGTGCTGGACACTCACAACCTTTTAAGTAACAGCAGCCCTTTTTTTTCATCTTCCCTGCATTAAGACACATACCATTGGCTCTTTAGGGCATTATATCATTAAACTGGTAAAAAATGCAATTTAACATATGTTTTGAGAAAGAAAACATGGGCCCTGAATGTCAGGGAAACAATACAATGAACGTTCCGAAGGATCATGAAAGAAGCTGGGTAGTGTGAGGTATGATCTTGATTTGGGTGCCTCATGGAAATGTGATGGAAACAGCAAGTAGCCTTTTTCATATTGTTCAGCAGCTTGGGGGAGAAGAAGGGAATAAGCTTTTCCAGTACATCTCTGGGGAAAATAAATACCTCAACTTGAAACAGGTTATACAGAAGGAAAGAAGATGACACAACAGTCCCTGCGGTTGCAGTTTTTAACTTTTGCATAGTTCATGAGTTATTTTTAAAGGTGAGCTCTATATGAGAACACATCCAATAACAGGATCACACTTTTTTAGTTCTCTGTGCCTTTTCCAGTTTGGCCCACTATTATACAGGGGTTTTGTAAAATAAGTGTTTTAGAGTTTCTGATTTTAATTAATAATTCACAGACCAAAACTGATACATTAGCACTTCTTACACCAGTGACAGCCAAACACAGATGTGCTACTTTCGTCTAAATATTAAAAAATGGTATAATCTTGTTAGTGCAGAAATTCCACTCAGGCCAAAACTAGTTTGGGGTTTTTTTGCTTGTTTGTTTTCCTTTTCTGGGGGGATAGGAATGTTTAGCAGGTAGGAATAGTGTTACCATGAGGCCTGAAAAGCTAAAAAAAAAAAAAAAATGTATCAAATGCCTACCTGGCAAAATTGTATTATTCAATTTTTGATATAATACAAACTACTTCAACCCAGCTCTTCTGTTATCCACACCCCTGACTTGCTCATACATTTCATCCTAATTTCCCTGAAGGTGAAAGTAAAAATTAAACTTGGTCCACTTCTGAAATGAGCAGAATAGTCCACAACTTCAGCAATAAATACAGAATAAAATACAGTTATCAGCAGGAACCTACAGCTGGTTATCCTTTGGCCTGATAATAGTTCAGGTGAGGACAGCTTATTAATGGATCCATCGTTATCATCAACCACCTAAATAATTTTGCAATACTGAATGTAAGATACTTTTCCCCTCCAGAATCAGCCACTAAAAATGAAAGTGCTCAGGAGTGGAAAGACTCTGCTGGAGCCCTGGATATGGGCTTGGGTTAACTGGAAACTCAGAAGCTGGGTTGTTTTACTGAATTTGAAGCTTTTGGTTTTTGAGTAAGTCCAAGTAGTACTTGGTGCTCTTAAAGCAAAAGGAGGAAAAACCTGCTTAAAACTTTCCTGGAGCACATTTGAAATGATCCAACTCTGCAAGATAGGACAAGGGAGAAGGTTAATGTTTATCAAACACTGGAGCTGTCAAAAAGCTCCATTTCAGGCTGGGGACAGCCCTACACACGAACATCAGCACTGTCCTACCCAACACTGCTCCTGGGACACACACACTTCTCAGAGGCACAGGATGGATTCCCAGCTTTCTCCACATGGCATCCCCCAAAGAACTCTGAAATGTCACATCTTTGATTTGGCTTGAGACACAAACCAAAAAATCAGCATTTCAGAGTCTAGGGAACAGACTATCATGCCTGTAATTATCTACACAAGGAGATAGTTCACCTTCTATGGTGCAAGAATATAACAACTTTGCCAGGAGTCAGGAATGCCTCCCATGCCAACACTGAGCAAGGAAGAAGAATAAAAACAGACAAGAGGTATTCTTTATTTACAACCTGCACATCTAGAATTCAATTATTTTAACTTGTCTAGTGACTTGCTGAGTTAGGTAGGATCTGGTTTTTATTCTTTCAAAGAATTAAAGTGGTCTAAATAAAAGCACCAGCAATTAAGTATTTTCACTTTTAACATGTCCTTTTTATTCAGATTGAGGTGATGCATGAAGCAAGTCAAGGAGGATCGAGCAGAGTCCTGGTGACCAGTGAAAGTGATGAGAACTTGTCAACAAGGAGGAGGTAAGGCTGCACACACAAGCCAGTATATTTTTTTTTTCTTCTTAGAATGCAAATTATTGCATTTATAGTATATTCTCTATAACTTCTTTGAAGCTCACCAAGATTAATAAATAATTATCTGTAATGAAATCACTGAAATGCTTACAGCTATCCATTTATACCCAGTCTATCAGATGGAAAAGCAAGAAAGATTTATCTTTTCTTTGGGTTGGTTTTTTTTCCCCCTTTTTTTTTCCTTAGAAATATTAATTACAAGGTGTGAGAAAATAAGTAATTAGAACAAGCCTTGCATGTATGTTCAAAAAAAAGCAGCGTTAAAGACCATCTCAGTGTTCAGAATGGTCATATTTGTCTATATGCCTCTGAGAAGCTTCTTGGTTTTATGAATGCATGCTAGAGATTGTGCAGCCTTGAGAAAAAGATTGTTAATGATATATTCCAAAGCACAAATATTTAAGTCACTTAGTTCAACAAAAAGTACCAAGTAAACAGTTTAATTTAGCTGAACTGCAGTTTCTAGGCCAAAGGGAGCAATTAAAAAAAAACCACCACACCAAAAAAACCACAACAAAACCCACCCTGCAAGAAGCCAAATGCCACAATCCCCACTGACTTCATTTGCTTTGTTCTCTTCTTCACTATGATTTAGATAATTCCTACTTACGTTATGCCCCTGTCTCACACAGGTATACACTGAACTTACCTGATGCAAAAGACTCCATTTGTAAAAACCTTAGGTTGATACATTATGCCAAAGACTCCATTTGTAAAAACCTTAGGTTGATACATTATGCCAGACAAATTGGAGAGACATACAAATCATCATGATATGAATTTAATTATACCCTAGGAAAATACCATGTCTGGTCCCCAAACCACCCACTAGTTTTCAAAAGGTGCAAAGTATGACCTGAAATCTTATGTAGATAAACACACATCTCCACAGGAACAACTGCCTAAAGACACCATACAAACAACAACAGGTTAAGCTTCTAATATCTAGCAGTTCTATACAGCTTCAGACCTGGAAGCTTGGTAAGCAAATTTGTGAGCTGTCTCTTTTCTGGGGAACACTGATTTTGCCTTTTGTTGAGGACAGGTTTGGTACCAGGGAGAACAGAAAGGATGGTGGGGGCAGGGGGGCAGTTTGAAATCCTCTCAAGAGGGAACTCGGGATAACACTTGAAACCATCAGAGCTGGTCCTGTCAGCTACAAAGAAAGCAACAAGAGATGTTTACCTCTGCTGTACTCTTTAGGGTTTTTTAAAAGAAATAAGTCTGTTTATTCAAAACAAATTTTACAAAACAATTGTCTTTCTGTGGTACAGAGCAAAGTTTAAGAATAAATACTGAACACTTTGTATAAAAATTAGTAATATCAAAGGGAAACTGATGCAAACCAAACAAATTGGTAAAAAAAAAATTTAGCATTAAATATGCTGTGCAACAATGTCAAACTCTTAATGAGGAGTGACCATTCAGGCTGATACAGTTTTATTTGTTGAAGTAAAACCTGACAGCCCTGCATTGGAGCACCGAGACTATTGTTAAAAAAGGTTCCAGATGAAAGTGTACAAATCTTGTGTTTAGAACCAAAAAATAAGAAGTTTTCTAGTGTCTCCATTTTTTGAAAGGAGTGCCTTCATACTTTTCTTTTTATTCAACAAGCAACTTCTTTTCACTGCAGCAAAAGAAAATGCATACTACAAACATCAAGACCCTTTTAAGGTTAAGAAACAATCCAAACAAAACTCAAACCAACTGTAAAACAAAGTATTTCAATGGTCAAAAGTGACTTTCAGATAATGGCAAACTACATTTAAGCAGCATTTTAGATGTTAGCTAGTTTAGGCTACTTAAAGCTTACTTTACTTTTGCTTGTATGAGTGAAAACAAATCCCAACACATAGTTATGCTGCAAAAACTGTGGTCTTACTAGTCCATTTTGATTGCATACTGCATATGAAGACCCTCTTTCCCTACGGTGAACAGGGTGGCTTTTTCTAGCAGTGCAGTTTTGCTGTGCAGCTTTGTTGATTTAAATGGCTCAAAACAACTCAGAAATCGGATGAAGCAGCTTTCCTTCAGTACAGAATAATACTTTCTCTATATGTGCATTTATCTTCTCTGTAAGCAACAGATTATATAGATCTAGGGTTGTCTTGTGGTTTTTTTTTCCTTTTAAAAAATACACATTCTCAGTACTGTAATCAATGTTTAGGCAAGAACAGGAACTGGATTTGGTTTTTTCTAAAGTATAGTTATATTCTTCAGTCATTTTGACACTGATAAATGATTCATTTATAGGCTTTTTTTATGCCAAACATTTGGAACCAGTTAAGATTCTTATTATCTTCCTTCTGGAAAATCAATTATAGAAAGTTACATATTTTAAATGTAGCTACCTATCATCCATGTGAACAGCTCAGAGAACAGTCAGCAAGCTCACTCCTGGATTCTGTCTACACTAAGAGACACCATTATCCATTCCAACCACCAACCCCGCAGCGCAGCTCCAAGAGCAACAGCAGTTCGTTAAACCAACTTTACTACTCACAGCTTCAAACTAGCAAGTCCTGTACAGCCACCACAGGTTTTGCAATTAGCAACTAAGACATCTGTCCTGAGAGTCTGTGGAAGCACCATTAGTGAGCTGTACAAGACAGAACTGCAGACAGCCCACAGCTCTGGTTGTGGCACCCCAGCACAGCTCGTAAGGGCTGGAGTTTGCACATCACTCAGTTCAAATTGGTTTGATTTCCAATGCCCAGGAACATTTTCCAATGTTCCTCTGCAGGTGATATTAACATCGAAATATATTCAAGGTACAGGGTTTTGTGGACACGAATAACCCTGAAATTAATTTAACGACAATTTTGAGGAAAAATATTTTAGTTGGTTTGATTTGCGTACTGGGTTTCTGTGAATCACCATCTCCCTATCCCTTCAATGCGAAGTCAAAGTTTGTGCAGAAAATATCCTCCCTCTTTGTTAGTACCTGCTTAAAATTTTGCTTTTTTAAGTCTTTAAAAGCTTCACGTTAGCTCTAAGTAACATTCTCGGTGACTTTTGCTTGCTTTTAACCTTTAGAACCATGAATATTGGAAAACAGAAGCATTCTTAAAAGAAAACTCATTTAACTTATTTGCTTATTAAAGATGGGACTGTTTAAATACACTGATTCAGTTTTCAGAAGGCAGAGAAATATTAACCAAACCACTTACATGAGCAGTATTTGATTTTTATCACTTCAAGTTCTAAAGGGAGCTCCTTTTTCACTTAAAACCACCAAGTCAGAGGGCATTCAAACACTGCTTCCCTGTTTCAAAGATTCACGGAACTTCGAGAGAACAATTGCAGCAGGGCTTTACTTCTAGCACTCACTGTTTGTCAACTGTGCAGGTCCAGGCTGACTTTCGATGAAACACTGAGAAATGGTGAATGTTTGTAATGAGTTTACACTGCCTTAAACTACTGCAATACTCTCATTCATCAAGTCAGAAGTTCCACTTTCCTTACGTTTTGAAAGGTCTATTCCATTTTGATATAACAGATTTTTGTTTTGCCACATGCCTTAGTTCACATATCTTTAAAAAAAAAAACCTCAAGACTTACTGACAAGTTCAAAGGAACAAACATTTTCAACAAGCATTTCAAAGTCTAGAAGTCTATTATAGTTCATTTATAATCCAGACTTGCATCCCTTGAAGAGTGTAAAAAAACAGGCTACAATGTAAAAAGTTGCAGTACAACAGGAGAGCTATTCCAATAAGTTTCTGAACAAAATCTGGGACCATCTTCTTCCTCTCCCCCTGCCCACCCCAAATACATGTAAATTTTACCTCTTTCCATGTTTACATATATTTTGAATAAACACCTAAAAAGTTGTTGCTCTGTTTTGGCTCAGTGGATCTTCTGTGCAGATATTCAAGTATTAAGAAAATGCAGCTGAACAAGGATATGTGTCCTCATAGTGCAGTTTACAGAGAAGCACAATATTGACTAGTCTGCAGTATATTCTACCCCAAATCCCTGAAGAAATCTTTTTAACTTTGGGATCTGTAGCCTGCTTCCAGAGCTGGCGAAGATCATCTACGTGTCCGTGAGATGTCATCATCTTGTTATAAATGCAGGGATGATATGGAGCCTTTCCTTCCCCAGAAAAAAATACATGATATTGTGGTACAATTCCCATTTTATTGGCACAGAGACCCATGAAAACATCATCTATATAAAGACTTGTATTGAGAGTCAGTGAAGCCTCATAGACTTTAGCTGCTACATCACTGGATATGACATATGCAGCTCCTGCGGTGTAGTCAGGGTAAGAGGGCCACTGGTACATTTCATATGGAACGTAATATTTGCTACTCTTGTCTCTTACGGGAGGGGATCCACGATGGACACGGCCAATCCAGAGATCTTGAACACCCATTTGTGTTAGACTTTGGAGATAAGCAACAAGATTTGGCATATGGATAAATATGTCATCATCTGCAGACATAATGAACCTGGCATGAGGACAGTAGGCATTCACCCAGCTAAACTGCAAAAGCAATTTTAGAGTAAGATTGTGAAAAGTATCCAAGAAGTCTTGCTGAATCAAATCATGGTATTTCTGGTCTTCAAACTCAAGTTCCCTTTGCTGCCATGTTTTCTGCAGATGGTCTGTTGGTCGTCCTAAAGCAAAAAGAGTTTTAATGTTGGCATTAAGTTGAGAACGAACATACTTCTCATTACCCCAAGTCTGTCTGATTGCATCCCTCCGATGACGGTTTTCAGGAGAAGTCTTCACAAACAATAGGAGAAGGACATCCTGCTGCTGACATTTCTCTCTGTGGTTAATCAAGTATTGGTAGCTCGATACTCTGTCCAGGTTATCCCTGCTGATAGACAGGCTGTCATTCACAAAATGGTAGCTATTTATGAGGTATCTGTAGGAGTAGGACTTCATATGGCTCACAATGTGATTATCAAATGGTCCCCAAAAAATCATGAGACACAGTATGAAGCAAGTGGCAAATATCTGCAAAAAATGGCATTTTCTGACTCTTCTGGGACTAATAAACATTCTGATGCAGTTTTTATAATCCTTATTCCTGTTCAGGATCAGTGTTTTTCAAGTGCGTGTGTTTTTGTTTAAGAGCACAGTGTCACCCCTTCAAGATAAGTGTCCCTTGTAAGGCATGATGTCTTTCACTCAGTATCCTTGTGAAGCCAGCTTTGTTCACAGACTTCATAAGTCATCTTTCTCAAAAAACGTTTTTCTTTGATTGAAAGAACACAGGCAGTTTTGAAAGATGAGACTCGCAGATGAGTATTTTCCCTTTGGGGCATCTTGAAACAAACACTGTGGTTCTAATCAGATCTTCTCATGTGTTCCCCTCCTTCATGAAGATGAACACCTGCCAATTCTAAGTGGGGGAGAGGAGAAAGATTTCTGTGAACAGTTATTAACACATTTGTGTTTAGGTTTGGTCATGGAAATGATTGACTACTCAGACGCTTCCCATCACCACCCACACACAAACACAGCCCCTCCCACGCCCCAAAAGAAAAAAAGTAACCCAACTGGCAGCAAGTCAGAGGTGATCAGTGGCCCAGAGCAAGCTTGTGGAGGCCAGGAAGGAGGAACCTGACACAGAAACCTCTTTCTTAGAAATGCCCACCGCTGTTAACATGGATAGCATTTTATTTAAACTCTAAGCTCGGAGAGGGACGCAGCCTACAAACGTCTCGGGTTACAAATTGTCTTTGGGCAGTCGGTCTGCTAAAGACACAAACTAGAGCTCCCGGGGCAGGGAGTGCCGGGTGAGCGCTCCGGCCGGACCCCTGGCAGCCCTCGGTGTCCCCCACGGCCGCCTCCCGCCTCTGCCGTGCCGTCCCCTTGCCCGCAGAGCTCCATCCCCCCCAGCCTCATCCAGCACCTTCCCCCGCGGAGCGCCAGGACGGCCCCGCCGCTCCGCCCCGGCCCCGCGCTGGGTGCGCCCGCTGGACTCGACAGCTGCGGGGCTCGAGAAGCGCCGCGAGTTCAACCGTGCCCGGACCGGCCGGTCCCAAACGGCCCAGCCCCGGCTCGGGACCGCCCCGAGCCCGCCGTGCACACAGCTGGTCACCCGAGCTACCGTTAAGGGGCGGGCTGACAGACAGACAGACAGGCTGCACCCCTGTCACAGGTACAGCTCTGGAGACCGGACAGCTCACACTTCAGGGCTACTGTCTCTGCTAGCAGCTAGGGTTTAGCGAAGAACTCAAAGCACAAAAAGCCACCCGAGTCCAGCCTTCCCACCCTGCAGTTTAAAAATCAGTTCTTGTCACTGTTACTCTTCCATGTAACAGACAAGAACAGCCTGAAGTTGCACCTCCTCGTTCATCCCATAAAAAAACGAAAATAAAGAGCTTTGTCAACCAAGAAATGTAGGACTAGCACCGTAAGGAATGACACCCCACAAGCTAAGCAGTGGCTGCATGGAAATAACTCCTGAAGCAGGAGAACACAAGCTATCATTTTTAAGTTAGAAGTTCTGTGCAACACAAATGTTTTGAGAATGTTTTACTCATCTGAAGTCTTGCAACTAGATAATGATGAGAACACAACACAGAATAGAAATAAGAAAACTTGGAGCAATTTTGTGGTGCTTCAGGAAGGCAACTGGCTGCTCAAAATGGGAACCACGCATTGGTGTACCCGAGGATTGCAGATTGTAATGCATAACAGAAAAGCTGTATGGGCAGTTTGGTGAATAAAAGTCAGTCAGCGCTTTTTATAGTATCAGTTTAAACCCTTTTTATTTTGGAAACATGAAGTTAAACAATGCACCTCAGAGTTATAAACTCAGCAACTTTACAATAGAACACTATTGTAAAGCTTACTCTTGTTTCAGAGATGCAGACAAGCTGGAGTGTTACAGAAATCCAGACATTTGGTAGTGTCTTTTGGAGGAGTTGGTCTGAAGATACCAGGTAGTCAGTCTGCCCACCACCATCATGATAAGGTTAAAAGCAGAGGACTGAAAGTAATCTATTTAACCACTTGAAGCAAAGTTTACCCTGGTAAACATGGGAATCCTCATCACCAAATACAACTTCTTTAGATTACACTTGGAGAAGTAGTTTTGGCAACAGTCTGCAATTGCCCCTGTCATCGGGTAAAAGGAGACAACAATCAACACCACAAATACAAAGGACAAGGTCACTGAAACCTAGCAGCGAAACTAATCTACATGACAGTTATCCCCACTAGGGAAAAATAAAAGTCCTCAGGAAAAAAACACAAAACACCACCAACACCCAAACCAAACCCACAAACCAATCAAAAAATCCACCACAAAACACAAAAGTCATCACAGAAATAGCTTTAAATACAGAGCAGATAGCAGGGGACAAGAGAGATGCACAGACTCCCTTTTCTGCTATCTAGCACCTCCCTCCTGAAGTCAGGGATGCTGGAACGAGAGGTTAAGCTTCTCCTTGCAGAAAAACATGCCATTAAATTAACTGAGTAAGGGCTAGAACAGCCTGGTCTGTCATTTCCTTGATCTAGTTCAGAGGAACTAAATCAACCATTAGTAGTCAGAAATTGTTCAGAATCCTCCTCAGAAATATACCTCTCAGGTAAAACTTTAAAATGTGACTATAGATGAACAATACTGATGAAATTTACAGAGGCCTATACTTGCCTATCTCTCTCCAAAAAAGGTCTGGATACTTGCACTGAAGGTACTAATGCACAAGCAGAGTCTCTTTGACCGTCAGAACTTTTTATAGCCCCATTTACAAAACCCATCCTTTGGGCTTAGTCATGTTCTCCTTCCCTTAACAGGAAGTTAAGGAAAGCAGGTTGAGTCACCACAGGAGCTATTTGCTGCCATGTGAATCTCATAATCCTGAGAAAACAGTCCAACACAGCAGTGTGTGTGTTCTCCCTAGCAAGAGGAAACCCCATGGAACAGAGATAAAACCATGTCTGACAGTCATTTTTCTGACCATAATTAAGGTACTTTGCCTCTTGATGTGCATTTTCTTACTCGTGGCTTGAAAGCTGTTAGATTCACTCTGAGGCCTGAGAAAGACTGTGAGAACCAAGCACCAAGTTCCTGCAACTGCCTTCCTTTCCAATAGATTTCAGATTCATGACTGCACGTGGTCTTCCCCCTGTTGCAAGTACGTACTAGAAGCTTTTGTCATCCTGTAGCAATCCTGCCTTTCCTAAAGGAGCTTTAACTTTTCAGTATTACCACAAGCATGAATCACTTAATGTAGCAGCTGTTCTGTTCTGTATTTTGCATTCAGAATATATTCTGGTATGAAAGTGGGTTGTCTCGCGAACTCAATAGTTTGTAGTGTGACCGCTATGGAAAAGCCAATCCTTAGGGAGCTACTTTAAATATCCACAGAAGTCAATATTTGGAAAAAAAAAAAAAAAAAAAAAAAAAAAAAAAAAAAAAATTAAAAAAAAAAAAAAAAAAAAAAAGTCATTATGAAGTTTATTTCAGGATAGAACAGTTTTGGGAAGTCTGCTGAGGAGTGGCAGACAAGAGAGATCCTAAAGAAACACAAAGGCACCCCAGACATGAAACACCAGAGACACAGACCCTTGCAGGAAGAACCATGAAGAGACAACATTCACACTTGGATATGGTGGTTTTTCCCAACTACCACTACCCTGATAAAAACCTAAACCCAAGAGAGACCAACTAAGACTGCCCAGAGAGAACATCTCATTTTCTAACAGCTACAAATTTTGTCATGTGGTACCAGATGCAGGGCTAGGCTTCAATACACCACATCATAGAATCCCAGAATTAGATGGGTTGGAAAAGACCTCTGAGATCACCAAGTCCAATCCTTGATCCACTACCACCACAGTTACTAGACTATGGCACTCAGTGCCACATCCAGTCTCTTCTTAAATACCTCCAGGGATGGAGAATCCACCACCTCCCTGGGCAGCCCATTCCAATGCCTGATTAGAATTCCAATGCCTGCAAAGAATTTCTTCCTAAGTCTAACCTAAACCTCCCCTGGCAGAGCTTGAGACCGTGCCCTCTTGTCTTGATAGCTGCCTGGGAAAAGAGACATATCCCCACCTGGTCACAACCTCCTCTAAGGTAGTTGTAGAGGGTGATGAGGTCTCCCCTGAGGCTTCTCTTCTTCAGGCTAAACAACTCCAGCTCCCTCAGCCTCTCCTCATAGGACTTGAGTGTTCAAGTCCCTTCACCAGCCTCGTTGCTCTTCTCTGGACCTGTTCCAGCACCTCAATATCCTTCCTGAACTGTCCAGAACTGGACACAGCACTCCAGGTGTGGCCTCACCAGTGCCAAGTACAGGGGAAGGATCACTTCCCTGCTCCTGCTGGAATCCTATTCCTGATCCAGGCCAGGATGCCATTGGCCTTCTTGGCCACCTGGGCACACTGCTGGCTCATGTTCAGCCTCCTGTCAATCAGCACCCCCAGATCCCTTTCTGCCTGGCTGCTCTCCAGCCACTCTGTGCCCAGCCTGTAGCGCTGCAGGGGGTTGTTGTGGCCAAAGTGCAGGACTCGGCACTTGGCCTTGTTGAACCTCATCCTGTTGGAATCAGCCCTGCACAACCCGCATTTTAGGACAAAGATCATAATGTACAGTTATTTTTCACTCTGCCTAGGACAGAAGATAAGTTTAGATCACAAGTGGCTTTGCCAGACAACAGGATATACCACGAAGCACTATCTTAAATAGAAACATTTTGTACAATTTGTAGCAACTGCCCCTTTAACATCAACAACTCTTGGATAAAGTTCAGAAGACCTACAAGAAAGAGTGTAAAACTGAAACATTATCTGGTTTCAAACAGAAGTAATCCAAAGAGCTGCTGATCCTTATGTCCATGTCTTGTCGTTGGCTGTGACAAAGAGCCAGTTGAAGGGTGCCATTCTATGCAATGATTGAGTTCAATCAAAAGCCGGGGGGACAGCCTCACACTCACTCTTCCCCCAGTCCTCATCAAGGCAACCTTCGACAGCTCTGGAGTTTATACAGTTGCTCAACAAGCCAAATTCACCTTCTCCCAACCTTTTGCCCTCAAAAGGCAACCTGATGAAACCTGAAGAAGTATCAGAAAGCGGCTAATTGAGGTCAAGCTATGCCTAACCTAAGTGCACAACAGGATTCAAGAGTTTCCTTTGTAGAACCAGATGTAACACGCATTGTTTCTGAAGCTTTCAGTCTTTTCAAATCTAAGCTACTGGCCAGGCTCTGTGGCCACAGAAAACTTGAAGCCCTAGGACAGGCTTTTGCTCCAAAGTCAGGATAGTCCTGTCACATGAGCTACTCCATCTGAGCTTGTTTGACAGTGGAGTGTTGGAAGGCACATCGTAGAGGTGCTCCATCCTGCTTCAGGTGGACTCCATCCTGTGTGCTCCATCCTGACATCAGATGTCACAGGAGCATCTGTGACCAATCCTACAGCACTAAAGGAATGTGCCCAGCCACAGAGGTGACCGAAGCAGACATGCTGCAGTTAAATCTGCATGGGCCAAGAAAAGAGCGAGTTAGATTTTCCTGAGCTTTCAAAATCTGTTCAGAAAGAGGCTACAGGTTTCAAAGAACATGTGTTTTGATATGTTTTAGAGTTTTGTTTGTTAAGTAGAATTTAAAACTTTTTTTTCCCCCATGTTTGGAGCAATTTAAACAGTTATAATTCCTGTAAATTGAACTTTTCCATCTCCAGCATTACTGATTTATGTATTGCTGACACCCAAAGACCAAAGGAAACCCAGTCAAGTTCGCACATCAAATAATAATAAAACACAAGCTTATCAAGATTTTCCATTCCAACTGTTAAGAAAGTATCTAACTTAATAGGAGCAAAGCCTAAATGGAGTTTGCTGCTTACAGCTTTAGCTACAAGATTATGCAACCCAGGTTCCTCTGATCACTTTTTCCTTTGCTGAGGTGTCTTCACAAATTTCTCTCATCTCTACCCTGGCCTATGTCCTCCTTCTTCACTTACCAATATTTGAAAAACTTCTTACATATCTTAAGAAGTTGCTTGGAAACTAATCTTCAGCTTCTCCTTTTATGTGAGCCGTGTCACAAGAGAAAACAGAACAGAAACACTGAGCAAGTTACACTCTGACACTTCTAGGACTTCCTGTCATAGTGACAGAAGGTCACCTTTAGGAAAAAAGATGCAGTAAGGTACTTAGCTAAGTCTGTCTTCCTACATGGTTTGCAAGCACCAAGATGAAAAGAAATCACAAATAACTTGCAAAGAAAATAATTTTAAGTAATGTCAAAACTTCCACTATTCCACCTTGTTCTGTTCTGTACAAACTGTTGAGAAATGGAAGCCAAGTTCTGTAGGAAAACATGGTCACAATGGCAATGGGATTAGCGAAAAGAACGCGCTACAAAGACCCATGAAAAATTTACAGTCAGGTCATGGATGTTGCATCAATAAGAAACATAATGCAGGGATGACTGACAGTAGCTTTTAAGACTTTTTTCATGAACATATAACCCATCTTCTGCAATCTCCTGTGCAGGCTTTGCCTGCAAGCCCTTTAATTTGCCTCCAGCTTCTACTCAGGCTGTGGTTTCCTAGGACGGGAAATCAGCACTCTTAGATGCTCTTTGTGCATGCATTGAGGACTTCTCAGACTGAACAGACACGTGATTTTCTATGGAAGTGAACATCCAACACTTTCCAAAACATCAACTCTTTAAATCATTCCAAAGTTGCTCAGTCAAGAGCAATCTCCTTATTAAAGAGAAAAAAAAAGGGCATTCAACATCCAGGGGAGTTTCGTATCTCAAATAACTACAACAGCACCCAGAAAAATGAGCCATTGAATGCTGTGCCCACTTGCTGGTTCTCACTGATGTGTAAAACTTGCAAGTGCTGAGCAATCTCTGAAGTGTTGGTTGGCAGAGAAATCAAAAGGATGGCAAAGCTTTGGATGACTAAAGCAGTTCAACTCTTTCAGGGCTGGAAGCAGAAACAGGTTGTAAATGCTTAGCACTGCCAGGAGGCAGCTAACTGCCAGTAGAGATTGAGTTTCTACAGAGGTTTTGTACTTATTGTAACTATTGGGTAGAAAGGAATAGAGTGATTTCTTCAATTTCCCTTAAAATGAGCTGCAAGCTTCCCAGCTGCTACACGCCAATCTAAAATGATACATCTGTCAGAAAGGACAGACTTGCCTTCTTAAGTAGCTTTCGTGAAGATCAGCTGCCCAAAACAGCCACTGTGGAGATGGTAGGAGCAGAGCAGGACCACATCTTTCAAACACCAGTCTACACTTTGACTGCAATTCTCAGTTGTTTTAACCTGCTATATCCACTGCAGACTCTTCCCCATACAAGCTAGAAGGA
The DNA here is from genome assembly GCF_003031625.1 of Empidonax traillii. NCBI lineage: Eukaryota > Metazoa > Chordata > Aves > Passeriformes > Tyrannidae > Empidonax > Empidonax traillii. The sequence goes on along the minus strand of NW_020955419.1, from coordinate 842,380 downwards.
AGGATGGTGTTTTTCAGAATGAAAGTCTCCAAAATATGAGTCATTTAGTTCAAGTCATTTTGCATAAAACATACAAGCACCAACATGAAATTCTCTGCTTTATGTGAAGCAGATTGAGTGAAAAGAGCCCGATCTTTGCACTGACAGTAAGAATAATATCCTGAAGTTTTGGTCTTGCAGTGACATGATTGGGGCGATACACCCTCATTTTCTGAGGAAAGGGTCTAAGTTAAGTGCTTAACTTCCACAGAGACAAGTCAGAGCTCTTAAGACACAGCTAAAAAGGCTGTAATGGCACCTATTTCACAACTCACTGCATCTGTTTTGGCAGCAGTGAGCTCTAATGCTACACTGAGCAGCAGTCTGCATTTATGTAAATTCAGTTCTACAGTGCCAGTATTTAAAGATGGGCCAGACTGGAACACGTTCCTTTTACTCCCATGTGCTAAGGCAGGAATCGGCAGCAAAGGGGCAGAGCACATTACCTGCAGTTGTTAATGTTACCCTGTCAGGTATAGCCTCTGCAAAGTCATCTCCCTCCCCCTTTTATAGTGGATCATTTATGTTCATATTTGGAATCTTATCTGGAAGCTTCTGTACAAGTGCTGTAATGAATTTTCTAGTGACTATATTTCACTTAATCTCAGAATATTGTCAACACACCTTGCCTGCAAAAGTGGGCAAAACAGAGGTATTCCAAAGGGCTCGCTTGCCACTGCTTTCTATCCCACATTACTATATCCATCTCTTTCAATAAGTGTATTGCAGGCAACCTTGTAATAAGGACATCCCATTACACATGGCAAGCTTTGAACTGAGCATTTAAGAAAACTGTTTTTCCCGTACCAAAATAAGCAATTGTGAAATATCAGGTAGTTAAGGATACAGTGCAAAGCTCAGCACTGGAAGACAAGAAAATGCAAATTCCCTAGTTACACATTAATACTGAATCCCTGTTTCATAGCATGTTCTAATTGAAGAGCTGCAACATCATGGCCCTACGTAATCAGTAATTCTTTCTGCTGCCTGTTTTAAGTAAACCCATTCAAATATTTATTTTCAACTAGATCTAGAGATGTTATTTCCTGCCTATTTTCCCCTCAAACCTAAGGTGATTTCTGTTCCAATCTGCAGGCCATACCAGAAGATCAAGCTGAACAACTATCTGAAGCAGACTTTTTCCATGCTAACTGCCAAACTAAAAGAGGAAGTCAAATTTCAGACTGACACAACTAATTGTAAGACTAGTTCAAGCTGCCTTTCCATGGGGCCTGACTTAGAAACTTTTCTTTTGCCTAGTAAGAATATTTAAAAAAAATGCACTGAGTTAGAAAGTGTATGAAGGGCACATGTAAACCCAAGACTGACACCATGCTACCTCATCTACTCCCCAGTCTGCCCATCTTCTCTGACAACACTCTAGTCTATAACCCCAATTCAGCATCAAACTCCAAATGGATGTCCCATATTGCAGTCAGAGTTTGCAGTCAAAATTTGGATGTTACATGAGTAACTATCATGTGGGCAGTAAGGCAGGAACACAAGCAAATAAGGATTTGGAAGTTCAATTTGTATATTAGGATACAGGGTGTTTCTGTGCCAAAAGGATTACGGTTTTCTCCTTTCGTTTTGAAAATATAATAAAACATGTTGAAATTATAAGTCAAAATACAGGTTAACTTACAGGGTACAGGAACTGGTGGGGTTTTTTTAAGTGTTCTATGAGACTAGTTTTCTCCTTTCCAGATATAAGTTAGCACAGATCTGTGAGATATGTGAACTGTTGAGTCCATACAGAAGAATATCATCCCATCTAGACTTCCCAGTTCAGTTCAGCTGCATAAACTTGCCTGTCTCTCTTAAGCCTGGCTTATTAACCTTAGCCAAGTATCATGCTGACTTACCATCCTGACACCATTTACGCCCTATACATAGCTGAGCGTGACAGAAATCCTGGATCACCCTTCTCTGTATCAAATCTTTTCCTCCAGGAGTTTGTTCCCAAACCTACAAGCAGAGCCCCGGAAGACAAAAACCACATACACAAGAATTTGAGGAAGCTGGGCTGCAGAACACTAGTTCTGGTTCCCATCCCATCAGTCAGAACCATCACCACTTTAGCTAAAAACTCTTCCATCTTGGTGACTCAGGTCACACACTCAGGAACACAGCCTGGTTTTCAGTTCCTTACACACTTTGTAGAAAGTAAGGAGGAAATCACATCCCAGTCCTATGCAGAGGGATACCACACAGTAAAGACTAAAGTTTGGTGTTGCTGGGGAAGTACTCAGGTCTTCAGTTTCAAGGCCATGCGTCCCACACCACATGTACAGACCCAGCAAGCTCAAGGTCTGATGCTACACTGAATCCACCATGCACAGAGCTGTACCTCAAGCAAAGTACACAAGTACTTACACAAAGGTCTCCTCGTAATTTCACAGCCCTCTTAAAGGAACTTAAAGGAAACTTCTAGGATCAGCCTAGAAAAGAAGCTGCTCTGTGGAGAAAAACAATACTTCTATCAATATCTAAGGAAGCATGTGTATGTATAGTTAATTTTAAAAGGTGAGCTTTCTGATGAGTGAACAATCATGAGGAAGAGGACCTCTTTAAGATGGCCCCTAATGGCTCATCCCCTCCCACAAATGTAGTGGAGCTGCCATTAGCACAGCACTTCAAAGGCCTCCTCTTGAGGTCACCAAGAGCAAATATTGCTTAAGCCACTTCATCTTTCCATACAGCCACAGCTGTACATGCACTGAGGAACTGACGGTCACTGCACGCTGTTCCCTTGGCCCCGAACAGAATCGGGCCTTGTTCATTCTCACACTCTCCCGTTCTCTGCTGTGCAGAGCTGCCAGTAATTCTTAAGCTAAAAAAGAGAAATGCTGTATTCTGCTCGAGGCTGGGGGGAGAGGGGAGTTGAAAAATGACCCTGTCTGCTTCATGGATAACCCCATGTAGTGAGTTGTCTTCTTTTATTGATAGGAAACGCATCTATTCAAATCAAGCAAGTGGCCTATCTGACCACGCACTCACTTCTTGTTTAGCATTTGTACTTTGGTTATTTTCTCAAGAGATTAATTACCATTTGGGGTGGTTCAGCAATAATTTGCTACAACTGTCTCAACACATACAAATTCTGTATAAACATGAAGCCTGTATATACAAAACACATATACACATGTTCTATAAAAGCATGAAGTACTAGTCATTCAAGATATACCAACAGAAGTTAAAGAACTGACATTTTTAATGCCTTTAAATTAAAGTTACATAAATGGCACCTTGAATTCAATTAAAGAGTCACCCTAACTTTAGGCAAACCATTATCTAGAAATAGCAACATATCAGACTGTCCATTTCTCCTAACTTCCAGCCTGCAGTTCTGAAAGCATTCACACAGCCTTCTCTGGCACAGGAAAGCCCAAAATAGTGTTAACTTTTAAACCGAATAACCATTATGTTAAGAGGAACAGGTAGTTTGAGTAATCAAACTCCTGATCAGACAAGTACCATCCAAACCTGTAAGGTTTAGGCACTCCAATCTCTGTTTGTATCAAAAGATATCACTCCTTGTGAAGTGACTGTCAGTTTGGGGAAAAGATTAAGGAAACAGCAAAATTTAGCTAAACCTAAATGTACCAGATGAACTGGCCAACAAAAAGGACCAGAGGGGATAATGTTTCACCACTGATTTAGCACTTCTGTGAGATCCAGATTCATATATCCATCTATCCTTTTCCTTTAGATCAGTAGTGAAATGTTTAATTTCAGTTATTTTATAAGACTACATAAGTTTCAAGGCTCCGATGTAGTTTTCACGACAGTCAAATATTTCACTGCAAAAGCCGACGGTGCATTGAAAATTTAAAAACAAATTCAATACCAAAGGCACATAAATACACATGGGGGGTCTCCATGTTTGCTTCAAGCCAGCCTGAAAGGCAGAAACATCTCAGATTTTAGGATAATGTGGATCGAGAACCACCTCAGCATATACAAAGGAGCTGCAGATTGCCTGGAATAATAGCAGTGCAACGCTTTGTTTAAGCCTGTCTGAAAACCGGGTGGGATGAATTCCATTAATCCTCTCCTACTTCTGTGGGAACTAAGAAGAATTCTGGCCTTTTAGACAGCCTCTTCTGCAATGGAACAGGGCCAGGGATTGAACAGGAGACACTCGTCTGCTTTTTGTTGTTATGAAATCTGGGGAGCAGGAGCAGCACAGGCTCATGGCAGAAAAGCAAAGAAAAGCACCAACACCCCCCACACGCACTTATGAGAAACATGACAACACAGAGAGCTGCGGCCACTGCAGGACAGCATCCTGCCCTTCCAGCTCATCACGGCTCAAGTGTCCTCGCTGAGAGCTGCTAACAAGCCACTGGCCATAACAAGCCACAGAACAGATGACTAAACAAAGAATTCCTCAGGCCTACCTTCAAGATTCAAATCAGATAAGAAAAGTCAAACAAAGGAGCTGCAAAACACTCCCAACATGTTTAATAGGTAGAGAGATTTCTCCAAGACTACAGTCTTTGTAAATTAAATGAAGGAACTTGTGTATTTGCATTTAACCACAAGTACCTGACTCTGCTTAGGTGAAATGGATGAGAGGTCACACTATTCAATAATATCAAGAGCTAGTAAAAATAATATTTTTTATATCTAAAAATACATGTCTATTGTACATATGTGTGTACATATAAACACTTTTTCGCAAGACTAACGTAAGGCCAAGAATGTGACTGAACTACATTCAGCACTTGCATACACACAGCACCAGATCAAGAACTGCTGTGAGGACAGTTTGGTGAAATGGAGTTAAGAAGGAAATATAAGTGGAATTCATCGAGAGGCAGACCACGAAACACCACACTGTGGACTCCAGAAGGAAGCTATGAAGATGGGAGCAGAAGCTTGCAAGGCAGAAAGCAAGACAGAAGGAAAAACAAAGACATCACTAAAGAAGCCTGATCATTCTAGAAAGTTGAGCTTTAACTACAGTGCACTACAAAGTCAGTATTTTTAACTATCACAGGACTTCACTCAAGTCTTGCTGACAAAGCAGTCAGAACCTTGAAAAAAAAAGTTATAAGAATGACTCATGAATGACATTTGCCACCCTTAGTATCCACTATGAGGGTTTCCTACTGGAAAATATAGCGAATAATATTTTGTTGGAAAGTCAGGACACTTACAAGGACAAGTTGTGAAAGCACTTCTTATGGTCTTAACAATAAAACACCTGACCCGCTCCATTATACAGTACAAAGTTAAAGCCTAATCTTCCTTTAGCAACCAACTCAAGTATCAGGAAATCCGTCCATCCTCCCTCTGTTTCATTCTCCATGGAAAAATACAACTAGAAGGTACAGGGCTGCAGTGATGTATGATGAGTAGCAGTTAAAAAACCAAGTTTCCTGCCCTAAGACAAAAGGTCAGTTTTGCCTGACAAGCCTCCTCAGGTCTCTGCAGAAGTGAAACTGAGAAAAACAAACATCACAGGATGCAGCAGCAGAAGAAATATGAGCAGACTTACTGGGCCAACAGAATGTTCAATCTGAAGAAACTTTCCTCAGCTCTAAATGCAAAAGACAAGTTAAATCCCTTCCTTTGCCACCCATGTCCCAGAGTACCTCCAACAATATGCTGTGTTGACAAAAGAAGCTCTTTATTCCAAAGACGTGGCCTCACCGGAATTGGTGAGGTTGAGCTGCTGCACCCAAAAGCTGACAGTGTACCTTCAGAGCATGGCAATATTCCTGTGAGTTTTGAGTGATCAAACACTTTCTATTCAAGTTTAAAACTACCTCCAGAAATCTGGAGATGGTACCAGACAGTCATCCCTGACCTCATGAAACTGGTTTGTAGGAAATCAGCTTCCTCTGCACGACAAGGCAGCAACTCCCACAGCCCGTGGTCTTTGCAATATGTAGATGTATGTCCCTCTTCAGGAGTCCTTCCAGCCAAGATGCTTTCACTTACAACATTCCCTTCGTCTTTTCACAGGTTGTTTAGCAGTTTGGGGATCTGGCAGATTTTCTGAGTTATTCGGACATGTAGTAGCCACAGGATCTCCAAGCCACAATTCTGTCTTGAGTTGAAGATCAGCCTGGGCAGTCAGTCAAGCAATAAGTAAACCTCAGGACTGGTACAGGTTCATTCTGAAAAGCTGCAAATTCCAAAGCAAAGGTGTTTCATCATCCTATTTCCATACACTGTGGTGGTTTCCCCATTGACTACAGAATTTAAGTCAAGTGTCATCTCTCAGAGGTACTTCTGTAGCATTTCCCTTTTGTTGCTGCCAAGGGCAAATGTCCCACGAAGAAAGTTTATGAAAGAGCAGAACCTCTCTAGTATCCATGACTATTATTTCAGTTTTTAAAGGCTGAGGAGTGCACAGATCTCAGTTCAGGATCTGGACCACAATCTTCCAAATGTTACAAAGAATCCAACTATACAATGTCTCTTTTATCAGTGGGGAAACCCTCCTTTCATTTCCAGCCAACCTGACAGAGGTGGACCATGCTGCTTTCTGCAGGATCGCTGAGGTCTGCTGAATAATCAGACAGCCTCAGTCAAGATGCACATATCCTAGGAAGCTAAGGATATGACTAAATTCTGCAAGTGCCATCTGGAAGGAAGAGCCAGTAGTGCAATGCTAGTCCATGGTGTTCTGGCTCCCTCCGCTTCTTTCTGCCAGTTCCAAGGCCCAGCAGACCCAACAGCAAAACCACAGGGAGCTTTCCCAACAAAACCCCCTCAGTACTTCTGTACTTTCAGTAACCAACATCTTCAAATTAAAGGATTATCGAGGCAATTCCTCAGGCATAGAGGGATAACCATGGGAGAGGCCGTGCTCAGTACATCCTAGATGCTGTAACACTGTAGGTGCAGAGTAACACCAAACACATAAGCCACTGGCATTACACGCGATAAGCAATGACTTGCAGGGTTTTCCACATGCTTCTCCCTAATCTGTAGGCGAATTACCATTCCTAGTGTCAGTACTCACTACTCCAGTTTGGCCAGATGTCAGAGAGACTGTCCCAACTACTGCTTTGGGCAGCAGGAACAACCAGTTTGTTTCTCAATAATTTAGGATCTTGGAGAAAGCAGAAAGTGATAGAGTTTTAATTCACTCAGTGAAGACAACTAGCAAGCAGATACTGCTATTAGGTTTCTAAGCAGAAACACAAACAAACAAACAAACTCCAAAACCCCTACCAGCAAAAAAGCCCACAGTTTTACTGAGATACTGCATTTCTGTATGTAATAGACAGACTTCTATGAAACTAGTTGTGTGCAGAACAACCAGCAACTTCCAAAATACCAGACCAACATCCAAATCTATGTAACAGTTCAGCCTTCTGGAATACTAGAATGTTCCATGGGTGTTATCAACAGTGATTTACTGTCTCCTGCCCTGTTCAACAAGTAAAGAAAAAAAGCCCTGGCATTTACCCTCTCTTAGATTACAGCTATTTTCTCTATTTAAAAATTAATCTATCCCTTTGCCAACCCCATCCTTTTCCCTTTCCAACTGATAGGAGAAATGCAAGAATTGGGTAGGAGAACAAGACATCATCATACAAAACAGATTTCAACAGCTACATTAGTAGTTTCCACACTAAGAGATCCTCAGGCATCAGCCTGGGCAGTCCCTAGATGAGGATGCAGCAGCACAAGCGAGCAGCACGTACCGAGTTCGCCACTACTTTGCAGAGCCAAGATAGTTACAGGAGTTTCTCATTGTCTTGCACTTCCTGTAGTTGCTTACACTAGAGTGATATCAGTCTCCCATCTCTGGGTACTCCCAAGATCTTGCGCAGGAGCAGTTAACGAAGCTGCTTCTCCCAAAATAGTCCAGGTGTTCCCTGTGCTCCGCGGATGAGCCAAAGCGGCTCCTCCTTTCCTCTGGCCCCGCCGCGCCCGCGGCTTTGCCCCGCACGGCGCCAAGAGCATCCTGAGCTCTTCCGAAAACCTTTGAAACCCAGGAGAGTCCAACATACTGGGAAACTCTCGGGCTGAAGGACAACCCGCCGCCTCCACGAGGTTTCCCCGGATAGCTGTTGCCGCCTCCTGGCACCCCCACGAACCCCTAGAGCAGCGCAAAGCTATCGTGATCCTTCCCGTCGCCGCGTTTTCCCCCATCCCCATCCCCTGGGGCATCCGGGGAGCCCAGGAGCGGCCTGGGCGGGGCGGGGGGCAGACAACAACTTCCAGCCATGCGGCTGCGGGCGCCCCTTCGGAGGAACAAAGGTGGGGGCCGGCCGGGCCCGTCCCCGCACACCTCCCCCCCCCGGGGAGCTCCACAGCCCGGACAAGAGCACAGGCAAAGAATGATACTTTTCTTAGCTTTGCTTGGCGCAAAGGCGCGCTTGGAAAAACGTTCGCTCTGCCTGTTTTGCCCAAAAGCTTTTTCTCCCGCCTGTTTTCCCTGAGGAGTTCCCAAAAACCGCTCGGGAGAGGGCTGCTCCGTGCCCGCTTCCCGCGGGGGAGCCGCTCCCGGCCGGGCTCATCGGGCACTAACGAGGCCGGGTGGGGGGCGGCTGCCCCGGCGCTCCCGGGGACGCGTCCCCGTGTTGCAACCCAGGGCTGCGCGGAGAAACTCCCAGCCGGGTTTGCGAGTTTCTTGGGTGGGAATAGTTGAGCGGAAAAAAAAAAAATCCCACACTTTTCCAGTAGAAAAAAAAAAAATTAGTTTGGAGAAATAGGAAGCCGGGAGGGGCTGCTGGAACAAGGGGCGGGAGGAAACGGCGCTGCTTTGAATGGGTTGTTTCACCGCAACGCTCGAGTCGTCGCGGGTTTTCCCTCCAAGGCTCAGGGCATGAGAAGACCCTGAAAGGGCCACAAAAAGCTTCTCATATTTTTCCGCCCTTTTTTTTTTTTCTTCTTCTTAAACATAATCGACTGCCAGACAGAGGTTTGGGGGGAATCTGCTAAAAGGCTACAAAGAACAAACATTAAATCTGCACTAAACTTTGGGTCTCGTTTATCACAGAAATTTGAAATCCCAAACCCCCGAAAAGACCCTTCTTTAGGACGGGAGCGGAGCAGGCGCGTAGGGCGTTAATGGATGCGGTCTGCACCGAAACCTTGGAAACAAAGCAGTTGGAAAACTCGTTTGTCCAAAGCAGGGAACCACAATTCCTGAAACGCGGATAAGTGAAACACCCTCCTCCCCTGAACAGACCAGCTCTTACAATCCCCGAAGCCAGACAGAAGAGAGAGAGAGAGAGAAAAAAAAAGAAATTTAGAAATCCAGAATATTTTCTCTAATTTTCATTACCCGGCCACTCGCTTTAGCTACAAGAGGAACGAACGAGCCGGCTGCTCTTAGTTTAGAAAGCGGGAGGGGGAACGGGACGACGCCCAGCAGAGATTCCCGCACCTCACCTCCAGGACCGGCCGGCGAGCTGCTTTCTCCTGCGCTTCTTTCCTCGGGGAAGAGGGACCGGCCGGGCCGCGCTCCCCGGTAGCATATGGGCTCCCGGGCCCGGAGCCACCGGCTCCGCCCCCTCCCCGCGCCCGGCCCGGGCTCCCTCCTCGGCTCGGGTGTCCCACTGTTAGTAAACACCCTGCCCGCCCGCGGCACTGCGAGCCCTGGGCATTATCTCTGCTCCCCAGGAGGTGGGGAGGGTGAGACTGCTGCGAGCTGCGTGGGGAAACTGCGCCTTGCCACGGCACTCGAAAGAGCTAAAAGTAATGTTGCTTAGAAGTTCGAAAGTACTTACATCTTAAAAATGCCTCACGCTCTTAAGTTTAGCTAATTGCTGCTCTAAGTCTCCGAGGTGCCAAATAACATCTTACTGCTAGGTGGTTAGTTTGCGGATCACAGTGAAACATCCCGCTTTTTTTTTTGTTGGAAATTTCAAGAGGAGTAAGAAAGAGGGTGATTTGGGGTTTCTTTTTCTCTTCTGCCTTCCCCACAAACCGTGGTGACTTCTTACACCACCTTAAGGGGAATGAATGCCTGATTCACTAAAGAGCATCAATAGTAAGTCTCCATGGGCAGTAGACTGAGACAGAAGTATTTGAAAAACAAACCAAAGTAAGTGCTATGAATATAACTTCTTTAAATACACTTTTCCAAACTTTTGTAAAGAGAAAAAGTGGGTTAAAAAAAAGCACTCATTCAAATTCAGTTGAAAAGCCACTATAATGCTGTGCCTTGTATGGTTTCATAGAATCATAGAATCAGAGAGACTTCTCACTCAACAAAATATTAAACACAAACCCATTGTGTATCTCCCATTCTTTCACATGACTGTGATTGATCTGAATCACTCCTGACCTCATCATTGACTTCACAGAAATTTAACTATTGCATATCAAGACAATTAGGGTGTGTTTGTCGCTTTGCAACCATAAATGTGACATCTTTGTGAAGCGAGGAATTGTTTTCTTTTCACACACAGGAGAGAAAATCAGAGATTGGAATACTGTTGTCAAGGTCATCCAGCAAAAGTAGAGCAAGGGTAAAATCTGAACAGCTAATGATTCCACAGAAGGATGTATTGCTTTGCAGTACAGGTTTTGTTTGGAGAAACTTCAAGGCTTATGGAGTTTTTCACTTGATCTCTTCTTTCTCTTATTGTATGCCTTAGTATGACTAAGTACTTTATAGCAACTTTCTCAAATTTCTCTTTGTCTGTTTGATTCTGCAGTAAGACAAAATATAATTCTTTACAATTGGCAGTTCACCTTAGAAGGAAAAGTTTGTACATCATTGTGGAAATTTGACATGTTATCTAAGCAGTGTTTAAATTATAATAGAAATAGCTTTACAGAATCATACAATCATAGAATCAGATGGGTTGGAAAGGACCTCTGAAATCATCAAGTCCAAACCAAGCATCATTCATTTTTCTTATCAGAATGATAATTATTGATTCTTTCCCTAGTTCACAAACGTGAGGGGTTTTTTCTGTAAGTTGTTCTTCTTTCTTACTTTTAGTTATCATTTCTGCCTTATACGTGTCTGGATAATGTAGCACCCAGAAAATACAGCTTCAATGAGCCACATTTTCAAAATCAGGAGATACATTTAGAATTTCAGGTGTGTGTATGTGGAAGCATGATTCAGACATAATTACAAGTTTTGAAGAACTGGGTACATGGAAAGCAAAGTCAGAGGTATTTCAATTATTGAACAAGAGTCACTGCTTTTGATCAGCACTGCAAAGAGACTTAATTTGATGTGACTGAGTTTGTCTTACAGTTCTGTCCACTTTTCTCCTGAAAAGTGACATCTGCTCAAAGGATCAATGCCTTTTCCTTTGTGCTCACTTATGTCCCATCTTGATTGATCTGAATTTTCTCCAGTTTAAATGCAGCATCTCTGTCAGTGAAGTAATCACACTTCCCCTCCCTCTTTCTCCTTTCCCCTTTCTCCTTTCTCCTTTCCCCATTCCCTTTTCCCCTTTTCTTTCTCTTTATTTTAAAACAAAATCCTGTTAGGGTCAGGTCCTCTGTTGAGATAAAGCTTATTAAGAAAGAAAGCTCTAACTCTTCTTTTTTCCCCAGTGATGTTGTAAGGGAGGTTTTTTTCAACCTTTATTTGTTTATAAATTAGATCTCAAACATCCCATCTCAGCCATATCTTGCCCACTCAGCCCTGACAGCTGCAGAGCAAGTTGCATCTCTAAACCAACGAAAAAGGAATGTGCACCATCAAGCCTACTACTCAGGAAAGCCCCTCACGTGTGGTTTTCCACAGGAAACACCTACCCTGGGTGTAGTTCTGCTGTCGTGCAGTGGTACAGCACACACAGGTTCAGGTCACAGCTCTAGAGAGAGCAAAGTGGTTTATTGGGGCAAGGACTGATACCGGGAACGGATGCGGGAGAGTGCAAGGCGCACTTGCAGGGATGGGCATTTAGGCAGGCGGGTTCCTTGTACCCACACAGCCATCTGTCCCTGTTGGCCTCATGTCTGGCTGGAGACTTCAGGCCCAGTATCAGTGTAAATAATGGGTTAATAAGATTCAACAAAACAGGGAGAAATACTTAGATGTTATGGTTTTGTAGTGGGATCTGTAATTCCTGCAGATTTGTGTTAAGCTGCTCTGCTCTCACTGTTTCACACTCTCAATATGAGCAACATGCTTTTAGCTGTTCTTGCCCAGTGGAAGAGGAAGATAGGAGGGAAATTCTGTTAAACAATTTGTTTCTTGAAAAGAAAGTAACACAGAAGCCTGCCTACCAGTGAAGCATTTTCACAAGGAGGTTGGGATCAGAGATCTGTCATTTATTGCTCCTGAGCCTTCGAGTCTCCAGGGAGCCCTGAGGAACCTGCATAGTGCACTTGGACGGGTTGGGACAGGTGCCTGTGTGGCCACACTGTTGTGTTGTCCAGTGCAGCCCAGGGTAGTCTGGGCCCAGGGTTCATGAGAGGAGATATTCAATCAATAGGAAGAAGAACAGTTCTGTTTGATAAGCCAAACCAGCATCTTTCTGTGTATCCATGAGATGTTTCCCATATGAGAAATGTGATAGTCTTTCACAACTACATGACTGTGCTTAGAGTGGAAGTATAAAAGAGTTGGGCATTTTTGGTAAAATCATGAGAAGGGCAACCCTTTCTAGTTAATTCACACAAATGCCTGTTATTGTAGCAAACTGACCGAATCCATGGAGTCCCAACGACTGCAGTCCTTAGTATTTTATATGCATTAACTACATTACTGGGATATTACTCAATTTATGTTCAAATGTTATTGTGGGGAGATGATCAGATGTTCTGGGGTATTATTTTATGAAAGGAAATGTGTGATTCATAGGTCTATTCTGATGTTTCACAATCAGTCTAAGCTCATTTAGGGCTGCTGCTGCCCCTTCTGCTTTCTCTTCCCACACACACTCCATGTTGTCCTTTTGCATCCCTTGTACAGGCCTGGCAAGTGTGCAGCTGGTATGACTTTTTTTTTTCTTTCTTTCTTTTTGTGAGATTACTTTTGAGCTGAGTCAGCTCCTCTTGCTCAACTTACCTGAGTGTGCATGCTGGTGTAGCCTCACTGCCAATGCAAGGAAGGGGGCAGGATGAAGTGACTGGGAGCGTGCAAAGGTGCATATTTATTCCTTCATAGTAATGGAGTGGATAAACTGATCAAGAAACTCCACTCAAATACTTGATATTGATGATCCTCATCAGGTAACAAAATTTGAAATATTTTTGTGGTGGATTGGCTTTGGATCTGACTCACCCATCATTTTTCTAGTCACCCTTGCAGCAAAGGCTGGGAGAATTTGTTAGCCGATGTTAGTGCTTCCCTTTGAAAACATGCCAGTTTGACATCTGTTCCTGGGCTTTCTGACCATAGTTTCACTCTTTTCATGAGATGACCCCCCAGATCTTGCATGTGGTGTTGATGTTCTCAGTGAGTTGACAATGTGGCCTTGCAAGTGGTCACTTACTAGCACAGCAACTTGTAAATTGAAGCGGTGAGTGTGCAGTGGCAGGAGTGACAGGAGTGTTACTCCTTTCATTTTCATTCATGTCTATTACTACTGAATAGTAAACTGGAAAATTGCAAGGCATTGGTGGGTTTGTACTCAGATGTGGGATGTCATATAAGCAGCACAATCCCTGCTTTCTGAATTAAATCCTCATGAGACTGTAAGCTCTCCTAAGCTTATATTCAGGTAGAATTAACCTCATGAATGACCAGCTCTGGGGTTTGGAGTCTGAGGTATCATTTATGGGACTTGAATGAAAGAGAGAGTCAAGTTTAAGAATAAGGAGTGGCCTCAGCTATCACATATGCATGGAGCACTACTGTAAATGTGCAAAATAGTTTCCAAGCATGTACAAAGACCAAACTCACTGACTGTCCTCTGAACATGCATTTAAAGTTTGCTTTACATGCTGAGGAAACCTGTGGAGCATCTGGGATCACTTCTGCACACCAGCAGCCAGCTGTCACTTTGCAAATTTGCATTCTGGAGTGTGCAGCCCATGGGTCTATGCCTGAAGGTGTTTGCACCCTTAAATGACAGGTTCCAACTGCAGATTTGGATATGATTAAAATTTAAGAGTCCTTTAAATTCAGTGTATCTTAATATCTGAGTCAGGCCTAGCCTCAGTGTTATTGATTTAACAAGGACTGGGGAGCTTCATAAATCAATCTGTGCATCACTGTGAACATAAGTATATCACTGAATCATCAGGTGGTGTGGGTGGAGCAGGACAGCCCTTCTGCCCTGGGTAAAGAATTAGAAGCTATTTTCAGAATGAGAATATTGTGCCAGAGCCCTATTCTAAATCAGCAATAGCAAAGTTGCACTGACATTAGGACTGGGAATTGCTAAATTTAGGTGTGGACTGGTGTCAAAAATAATAGTAGCTCAGGGAATGCTGCTGAAAGCTTTGGTGTCCGAGTGCTTGTTGTAATCATCAGAGCTGCATATGGCAGGAGAGAACTAAGGTTCCTGATTTTTTTAGCTATTAGCCAAAGGTGCAGTACTTCTACAGGAGGCAGAGATAAATATTAGAATCACAGAATACCTTGGGTTGGAACAGACTCAAAGATCATTTAGTCCAACACCCCCTACCATGGGTGGGGAATCTTTTATTAGACCAGATTGCTCAGAGCCCTATCCAGCCTGGCCATGAAAACTTCCAGGGATGTGCCCATGTGCCTCATCACTCTCAGAGTAAAGGATTTCTTTGTGATATCTGATCTAAATCTTCCCTCTGTCAGTTTAAAATGTTGTTCCTTGTGCTGTCACTACAGATCTTAGTAAATTCCTCTCTCTTATATTTTGAAAGGCCATAAAAAGGTCTTTCTGGACTTCCTTCTGTTTTCCAGACTGGACAATCCCAAAAGGGGGAATGATTTGCCCCTTTAATATGGCACAAGTAGGATCCATTGCAAAGGTTTCCATACAATGTGTAAGTGGAAGATATGACAAATTTCATAATATAACGTAACATAAAACTTCTGTTACAATGGAAAGAAGGTGATTTTGGTGAGTGGTTGAGACAGAATTATTACAGTAGAACTCCAACAGCATGTCTTTCCAGTCTAATTTCCAGTTTGATAAAAACTGGTAGAGGGGAAGAACTACATTTTAAAAGAGAATCTGTGGTCTTGACTTTATCGATAGGCACAGAGAGCTGGGCTTTTACCAGACTTAATGAAAGTGCAGTCAGCAGGAGAAATTTCAAGAAGCCACAAGCCACTTCTTGTTCACCCTCGTCTCTTTCAGCTTTTACTAAATCTTTGTTTTAGGAGAAGATTCCCTGTTGGGCAGATTGGCTCCAGCACTTACAAGTCTAATTACAGCCTAAAGGGTTGGGAAGATCTTTGAAGTGAAGGGTATGCTGCCATGTAGGGAGATCTTGCTGCTGATAGAAATCTGTGTAGAATAGCAAGAGGAGATGTTATTCCTACTATAGTTCCAAATAGTTCTGGGAACTGGGAAAATTATGAACAGGAGAAAAAAAAATCCTTATTGTTATAATACAATAGTTTAATGAGTGTTCTGGAGGCTTCTTGAAGTCCTTGTGTCCTTGCTCCTAAAGAATCTGGGAGGTAGAGAAAAGCTGAAATAAGCACTCTCAATATTCACACATTTTCTTACAAAATTTGCACTTTAATGGAATATCAAAGAGGATTAAGCAGGCACTTTTGCTATTATCTCTCATACCTGCTTTCTATTGGAGACTTAAGGTTATTTTAACGCTCTTCAGAAATTCCAGGAATTCCTCAACTTGTTTTCTGTGCAGTTGTTCTGCTGCCTGTTGGCTCTGGGCAGGCTCCTGGAATGCAGCTGGCGACATGCACATCCTGGATGGTTGGTTTGGTTCAGGCCCGTGGGGTGATTGGGATCAGAGGTACCTTCTGTCTTGCCCTGTGTCACAGGAATGTCTGTGCTCCACTTGAAAAGCGTTGGAAACTTCTGCAAACAAGGAGTCAATGTGGGGCAATCTGTACCCTCTTCCTGCTTCCTCTGCCCACCCAGGACATGATCTCTCCTGCCCCCTGATCCAGCTGGGGGTTTACAGAGCACATGCAAATAAAGGCAGCTTTGTTTTGGCCTAGGACTGGATGCATCTTCTCTGAAGAAGCACATGTGGGCCCAAAGACTTCTATGGTTGTTTCTCCCCTAACTGTGGCTCTGTCCCCTCTCCATAAAACCCTCTTTGCTCTGACGTAGCAAGTCCTTGGCATTTCTGTATTTGCATGGAGGAGACCTTGAAATCCCACCTAACAGGCACAAGCCGAGGAGCGGAGGATGTTGGCCGTCTTATCACTGCCAAGCTGATGGATGGGGAAAGAGGAGAGGCACTGGTGTGATTTTACAGCACCTCGGTTCAGATGGTGCAGCTTGTCTTTAATGGGCAGTACAGTGACAGTCTCCAGGCTAAGAAATCATGGAAACAAACTAGGAGCAATCACACCTCTCAGAGTGTAAAATTCTCCATACAGTTGCCAAAGCCTTCCCCTTGCACATTCATGCCAGTTCCAATGAAATCTGCCCTTAAACTGATCTGTAGTTAAAAACATGCATCTTCTGTGTGTCAGTTAGCTCATGGGGGAATGCTGAGCACTTCTCATTGTTATTTACAGCAGCACAAAGAGCAAGATCGTGTTGCCTAATCAGATGTCAGTGACTTGCACCCACACTGGGCTGATCTAAATAATTGCATGGTTTGCAGGACAGCAGCAGACAGGACAGAGCAGATGGGAGATCACTCAGTCCTGTGTAGCTAGTGATGCAATGGAGGAGTGATTCATCAACTGCACTGGGCAGTAAATCACTGCTGACTTTACTTCCTACATTTAACAAGCTGCTTATTAACTGGGAATATAATAAATAGGTTTGGAAGATTTGTGACATAATCATGTTTAGAATTTTGTGTTTACTTCTGAAAATACATGTAGACTTTTTTCATGGAGCCTCATGAGTCTAAACAGAAATTCTATTTTATATAATATCACTTGTCTGTCAAGTAGATCCCCTGCAGATCCTGCAGAATTCCTGTGCATATCCAAATTATTCAACACACTGTTGCTGATCTTTCTGTGTAGCCTCTAGCTGGAAGGCACTGATGCTTTATTTGCATTTCTGGTTATTACATATGTGTCTTCAAATGCTGTTCCCTGGTTCATAACCATGTTGGACAAACTAGCATGGACAGTCTTGCCTTTATGTCATCTGACCCGAATTACAGCTAAATAACATGGCCCTGAGCGTGCTCTTCTTTGTAAAACAGTTCTGTTTGTCTGTGCTGGCTCCCCATTAGGACTGTCAGGCCATACTTGCTGTGTGGGCAGAGGACACCAAAAGCTCCAACCTTTGTAATAGCTGTGCCTGGTGTGTGTTTACCTCTTCCAGTCAGCACCGCAACTGCACCCAGCCCCAGTTCTACTCACAAACACTGGAGCGGCAAATCAGGCATTTCCCACATAGGCAAGGCTGGTGTAAGACCTGTAACAGCCACTGGGGCTGATAAACCAAGCTCCCTATTCTTTTGGGAGAAAAAGGAAAGGAATGGCAGTCCTGAATGAGCCCAGAAATCTATCTGTGCCATTGTATTATCTTGGACATTGGCTATTAGCAGCTGTTTAGAGAAGAAGGTAAGAGATCCAAATGCTGGGTAATATTCCCCCAATTTCTTGCAATCTGCAATTGTGAGAGTTTCCTGTAAAGTGGCCCTGTGAACACCCTCTCCAGCTGTAACCTACAGTTCTCCGAAGCTGCTTTCTAACTTTGGGATATCTTCCAACAGACGATGTCTCTCCCTCTTTCTCTAAGTTTATCATTAAATTCTGCAAGCATTATTTCAGAGGTGTGGCAGAGAGTGTTGTCCAAAGTACAGTTTAGTAAATGGATGTGGATGTTGCTAAGAGCTGTGATTCCCAGTCATTGCTGGGTGGAGTGTGGTAGTGCAGATGGCAGGATCCTTGCCCACCCCTCTGTTCCCGATTCCCACTGCAGAGCAAGCGTGACACACAGAAGAGGGATGCTTGCTCCTCAGCCATGGCAGTTCACAACTTACTGACTGAGGTAAATGTGTCAAGAGGAGATTAACTAAAACAGAATATGTGTTCCAGTTGTTCACATGAGCTCCATTTTAGCTTGTCAGAAATTTCGCTCCCTGTTCTATTCCCATTGTCACATAAATTACACCTTGGTTTATTTCTCCTGAGCCCCATAGAATATTGATTCTTGAGGACATTTAAAAGGAGGGCATGTCCAAGAGATCTACCAGAGCTTGGGCTGGAGGACCATAGAGTATAAGTCTGGCACAATGATGTGTCCTGTTACAGGGAGAAGCAGATTTTGGAGGATGAGGTTTCCTTAGGGTGATATGTCAGACTGAAATCACAGAATCACAGAATCACTTTGGTTGGAAAGGACCTATAAGATCATTGAATCCAACCATTAATGCAGCTTCGCCAAGTCCACCACCAAACCAAGTCTCCGAGTGCCACATCTGCATATCTTTTAAATACCTCCAGGGGTGGTGACTGCCCCACTTCTTTGGCAGCATGTTCCAATGCTTGAAATACAGGCCCTCAAAGGACGAGGCATCTTCACCAAATCCATCCCCTCCCTTCCAAGTGCAACATGAACTTCTCTGGTCTGCCCTCTCCAACATAAACTCATTAATTTTAATAATAAAGCCAATTCCTCATTCTACCCAAATGACCTTCTGAAGTCTCACAGAACAAAGCTGTAGAAGGCAGCTGTGCTATGAGAATCAAAACCACTGAAGCTCTTCTGATCCTCCAGCAGAGTGGGCCCTTCAGGATAGAATGTGTGTTGTCATTTCCATGAAGTGAACAATAGTTTCGTGTTCAGCTTCTCTGTCCCAATCCAAAAGGGCTCTGTATGGCACAAAATGTCCTTGCAGGAAGGGAACGAGTGAGTACCACAGGCATGAGAGGTGTTAGTCACAAGAGCTATGGAGGTGCTCTGCATTAGGGTGGTGTAGGAATCTCTGTGGAGCAGAGTCACATGCGCCTAAATCCTTCTCTGTCCCACCGAGATAACACCAGCAAGGATACCCAGCTGAGATTAGAGAATTTTGGAGGCTGTGGGCATGGTTCAGGTTGACTTAGAGCCTGAGCTCTAGTAGTCAACATAAATTCACAGTATAAATAGTTCCCATTAAGCTTCATTTAACCTACTTTTGGGTTTTATTTTATTGGTCTTGTCTGTTTGACGGTTTCAGGGTTTTACCACAGTGACTTTTGCTGTTATTAAGAAAGTCCTTTTTCAAGTATTGTGCTTTACCACTCTGCATGGGAAAATCCACAGCACTGTCAGCCCTTATCAGATTTCTTGCTCAATGAGGTCAACTGGTGTTTGGATATTATTGTATTGTGTCTACAAAGGAATGGAAAAAATATGCTACATGTAATCTGAAAGTAGTTGCGGTCTTAAAAGTCAGGTCAAGCATAGAAAAAAGGTGTTAAATATTTTTTGCAAAAGAATCTGTTGCATATCTAGAGGTTTTTTACCTGCTCTATTTCCAACTTTTAAGAAAAAAGGAGACAGGAAAGAAATTACTTCCAAGACACAGAAACCCTGTGAATTTCCCACACTGGTAGGACATGCAAAATTCAGAGTGCTTAATTTCAGGGGTCTTAGCTTTTAAATATCAGCCTGGACTGTATGTTCTAGTCCTTGCTAGCTAGAAACAAGAAAGAAGGTAAATCTAAATATATTAATAACCTTTAATTAGGTTTTAGACATATATATATACACTTGTATTTTGGTATTTTATAAAACAATGAGCTTCCTTTGTTGGCTGGTAAACTTCAGTGCCCATAGTGGCTTCAGATCAAATCCATTCAGATCAAATCCATACTTAAGTGTAGTGAAGAATTATTTCTTTCTCTCTTGCCCTCACTTTATGCAATATATTTGCTGCCTTCTTAGATTCCCTGGCTCTAAGAAATCAGCTGGTCTGCTTTTGATTGCATAATGTTTCTAAGGAAGAGTATTGAAATTGGAGTAATTAAGTTAATTCTGTGGCCTGCATGTAAATACCCAGAATCTCAAGCAAACAAAGAATTGTGAGAAATTATATGGAAGTCTGCACAGTGTGGGAGCAGCCTGTTAACTTGTAGTGTCTCAGTTGCATCAGATATTTTACAACCATGTGTGTGTAGTAGCTTCTGTGGATATCAATCTGCTGGCAACCTACTGCAATCTGCTAAAATACAACCTAATACTAATACCACTTAGCAGTTATAGTTAGTAGTAGGTTTGATCTATAAATTATTCACCTGCTTTTAGCTAATTGATTACTCAGTGCTGAGATAGCATAGACCTAAATAAATCTTTATCATCAAATAGAAATGGTGCAGCTGCAAGGTTAAAAGACCAAAATCACAAGGTGGGCCTGATGGGTAGTTCACAAATATGGGTAGTTGACAAATATTTACACAGCTATATGGCCTGTTATTTTGGCCACAGTAAGGACCAATCTGCAGCATCCACATTGGCTAAAGCTCAAATTTGGGTCCAGAACTGCTTCATTCAGTGTAGATGCACAGCTGAGATGAGAGACAACTCCTGCATGACTTTTAGTCCTCTATTCATATTATTCCTTTTGGTAGGTGATTTAATTAATTTGCCTCTCCATTAACAACTATGCTCTGGTTCCTATAATGTAGGCCAACTAATTAAGATATATAAAAATATTTCCCCAAGGTCATTTGTTTTGGGAACAATGAATGTGGGACAATTCCTTATATATGAAGAGTTCAGATCACTTCAGAAGAAGCAAAATATTATAAATTGTGACTTTGGTGGTGAAATATATTTCTAACAAAGATGCAGTCCTTCTGCTCAGAACAACTTCCATAATAGGTGGAGCAAATCCAGTTGACATTGCAGCAGAACAGGATCACCTCGGCAGGCAGTTACAATATCATCACCAAGGGGCACTAGTTTTCAGATGAGGTAGAGCATACTACCTAAATCCCTTATGCTTCTCAAATTTAGTTAGTTGGGTTTTGTTTGCAGCCATGAAATGTACTTCAAGAACAGTCATTGTTCTTTCAAGGCACTGCTCTCGTTTGAAAAATATTGGAGTATATGGCAGAGAAGCAAAAAATGTTTTCTATATCAACTAACAAATACAAAGGTCTGTTCTTACAAGCAAATGTTCTTATGTCCAGAATGATCATTTATTCCACTTTAGGAGGCAAAGTACAACTGACTTATTACTCAAATTTCACTTGAGCTGTTGCACAACCTCACCTGAGAATACTTTTCAACCGGATAAAGCACTTTTAGCACTGCGAGAAGTGAAAAATAATTCCTCTTAAATGTAATTATGTAGGTGGAATGGAAGTTTCCTCTACACAGCAGCTGACATGCTGTCATTTCTTTCAATTCCATAGCCCTAAGATAATTTTGAGATTTTAAGATTAGACCAGTCTTAGAATTTCTTGCAGCGATTTCTAATTCAAAACTGGATGTGTTGTTTATAGCTGATTCTGCTTCTACTGCAACAGCGAGATTTTCCCCATTTGATCCCTACAAAAAAGATACCAATGCAAAAAATACAATTTTGTTATATTTTATTTACATTTGGAAATAGAAATTTCACAGCACTTGAAACTAGCCAGAGTATTGGGACAAGGAAGTCTTTACCTCTGTGCTCACTTTTCACTCTCACTCCTCCTAAGTCCAACTCTATCCAGTGTTGATATTTATTCTAAGGTTATGCATCCATTGTACTGTACTCAGAGTCATTCAGTTTTGAAACCTCGGGTATTAAAAGAGCCGGTATTTTCAATTTAAGTAGACATCTATCTATATTACATACATTTTTAAAAGTGGCTGGGTTTTTAAAATTAGTTTAATAAATTCCACTGAGTATTTTGCTCTTGCACACTCATATTCTGCTATTTCAGCTGTTGAACATGGTAACTTTTCATCTTCTAGACATTGTGCATTTTTGCAAGGCAGATACAGAGTACTCATTTACAAGGGCCACTTTTGCTGGCTCCACATCTGTCACACAGACAGGTTTTCTGCACCACAGTAATATTGAAGCACCAGTTATGATTGCTAGTGGGGTTTCTTTTCAGAAAAGCTCACCACGGTTTAATTCTATTTGATGGCTCCAATTCCTCTTCTGGGAAAAGACCCCTTATCAGGACAGGCACCTGTGATAGCAAATCCTGGCATAGAAACGGGATCTGTGAGGGGAGGTGAGCCCAGTGAGTTTGTTAGAGAAGAAGCAGAGCTATGGGAACAAAAATCCTGAATTAGTTTGTGTTGCCATCGGAGCAGGATGCACAAATAGTAACTGTATGAGCACAAAGCAATTGAGATTTAGCAGAGGAGATATTAATAGGTTGTGGTAATCTCTAGATATTATTTCTGCTTAGTGTTTCATTTTATTAGATAGGGTATTCTAAGGCAGCTCATACCACAGCAGAGAAACCATCTGACACTGCTCCTAACAAAATGATTGTGACACAGACCTGCAGAGTGACCTGACACCTCTGGGGAGCTTGTCCAGCCATTCAATTGTGTTTCCTTTTTCTTCTGTTATTAAAGAAGAAGGAAGGAGAAAGAATTATTGACATAAAATGGTCTGGTATGTGTCTGTTTTATGGTCACTGGGGTGATGACCTTCCCAGCAGTGTGCTCTCTGTGCTCTCTGTTACCAGAGGAAGCCAGCTCAGATAAATACCTATTGACACAGTTTTGTTGCAACAGAGCAATGCAGTGCAGGGTAAGTTTATATTTGGTTAACAACATGGATAATTGCTATTTGTACTATGTGCACAGCAATAATGTCAGCACAGACGGGCAGACAGAGAAATGCACCACTGTAAGTGAAGGGTGCTAATTAATACCAGAGTTTACCTCATTTTCAAGGTTTCACTTATGACCTTGGCTAAAAACAAGTCTCTTCCCAATGCTTTGATGTCCATTGCAGTTCCTACATTCTCACCCTTGTTGAAAGGAATCCTTTGTGCAATCATTTTTTTTTCTTCACTCCAGCATGTCATGACTAACATGCTAGATGTCAGAGAGAGTACTAGTGACAAAGTAGAAATAGTTTTCCTGTTATTTTCTCCTTTCTTTTCATCCTTATTGTGCTGGCAGTGCAGTGCTTCCCAGAGCTAGGAGGGGTGGAGACTGGCTCAAAGTGTGAGATCTCAGAAGTGCTGCAGGTTCCATAGCTGCTGAAGCAGGAATGACCTGCCCAAAGCAAACCCATTTCACCCAAAAGTGAAATCCCACTTGGGGGAAATGTGGTCTTAGTGTAGCCAAGGCCATGATGTTTCATTAGAAACTCAGATCAATCATTCAGTGAAATGTGATCTACTTCATGCATTTAATTTTGTTCCATAACAAGAAATTTCCTTTGCTGGAGGAACATCTGACAATATTGTATCAAGGAGCCTGAGTGTGATCCCTGCCACAACCACATCCTGACTCTGCTAAGTGATGGTGGCAGCAGAGGCCCTGCCATCCAGAGTTCTTTGCCAGGTCAGTGGTGGTTGAGCCCCCTCTCCCAGGACACGTGGTAAAATCCATCCACAGAAGAAAAGCTGGCCTTGATCTCCTGAGCAGTGTTTCACTATTTCCACACCGGGGAAGCTGGTGAGTCAGGTACTATTGGGATAAGAATATTCCACCTTTGGCAAATTCTTCTAATTTGGTGAGTTTATTTGTTTCTTTAGGGAAAGAAATCGAGCAAGTATACTTGAGTGGAATTAAGATTTACTGGCAACAAGGATGCCTACAGATAGGACTTTTGGGATTTCTCAGATTCCAGGGAAAACTTAAACTTTCGGGTCAGATGCCTAACCCTTTACCATCCCTGCTGAGATGGCCTGTTTGCTTGAGAATGATCCTGGTGAGGAACTATCCTTGTGAGAGCTGCCCATAAAATTCAGCCAGCTCAGTTTTATTGTCTCTGGACTGCTGCCACACAAACCTCCCATCCTTGTAAAATGTCTCTGAAATGAGACAAACCTCACACATCCCAGTTACACTAGAAATTACTTCTAACATAGTCATGCATGTCAAAGGGGAAAAGGGCGTTGGAAGAACTGCCTGTGACAATAGTCCTTTCAATTGCTGTATCATATTTCCCTTAAACACGATCCTTGCAGCAGGTGCATGCTGAGTTCCCCTTGCTGCCCCATGACAGTCACGGAGGTCAGCAGCTCCAGCACTGGCAGTGGAACAGAAACTGTAGCAGAAACTGCAGAGTTTTTAGATATGTTTCTCTCACAGTGGAAAGTACACAAGGCAGGGTTTCCCAAACTGGAGAAACCACAGGGAGAGCAGAGAGAGTCACCAGGAGCCCAGAGCTGGAGCAGGAGCGGCTGATGGGACCTGGGTGTGGCCAGAAGCAATGGTAGCCAAGCCTCCCCAGCCTTTCTTTTATAAAGGAAACCCCTGGGGAGTGGCAGCAACCAGGAGTGCTACAAACAGGGTGGGCAAACAGGGCCTGGCATGACAGTCCATGCAGCAGTTTGCACAGCAGGGCACGAAGGGCAGACTAGCAAGGTCCTTCTGCGAGCTGTCTCAGTGGAGGTAAGGGATGGAGATCCATGTGGAAGCAAAGACACAAGGGTTAATGATGAGGTAGAAACCACAGAAATGCCTGAGAAGGCATTTATGTAAAAATTAGTTATGTAAAAATTAGTGCTTCTCTCCCCAAAAAGGTGGTGGGATCAGTAGCCCAGCTGAAGCTCATCTACACCAGTTCACACAGCATGGGCAACAAACAGGATGAGCTGGAAGTCACCATTCCTGGAGGGATTTACAAGACATATAGATGTGACGACTGAGGACACAGTTTAGAGGTGGACTTGGCAGTGCTGGTTTAAGAGTTGGACTCTGTGATCTTAAAGGCCTTTGCAATTCTGTGACATAAACAATTCCATGACATCCCAGAAGAGATGAGCTTCTCACATTTCACCCCTCATGTCTTGATGTGAATCAGATCTAGGCTGTTAGACCATCTCAAATGCCATTAAATCCCTTGTGCCATATAGCGAGCTCTCTGCTTCACCATTTCCCAACCCAGCACACTCACACAGTCAGCATAAAAGTATCTCCTTTAAACCTCTAAATGTTTTCCCCTGCAGCAGCAAGACACACTCACATAGCTTTTTAATTTGCTGCTCTTAAATTATGTGGTGGACACTCTGCAACTTGGTCTTTATTTAAGGCATTATGTCAAGATATCTATGAAATCCTAGCTATTTTATAACAAAATTTGAAACATTATGGATCAGTTGAATGTAAGGTCTCATTTTCTCAGTATTTATAATGTTTCTCAAGCAGTGGTGCATTAAGCAGTGACAGCCTATGAGACCAGAATAAGTGGTTCAGACCCAGTCTGCAAAACCACATTGCCTTGAAAAAGACTGGGGAAATCCAAAGCAAACCAATGAATCTATTTTAGTAGCCTAGTAATGTTTTAGTCAGTGCTTTTGCATTTCAAGCTGCAAGCTGAAATGTGATTATTTTACTTTCAAATGCCTGGCCAAACCATTCAAATGAGGCTTTATCAGAAGTGTGATCATTCTTTCAATCTCAAATCCTAAAAAACTGTGGAGGATGACAAAATCCCCTTGTAGTGGATGCACCAGTACAGGTGGGGTTTGTGATATGAAGGGCTGATTATGGGTCTGGCTGATTATGTGATGGTTGTGTGATATGGAAAATCCAGGTAACCAGACACAGGCCACATGTCCAGGGAGATGCTGGGTGAATGCACGTGCTGGAATTGATGCCAATAGTTGCCCACACTTCACTGGCCTCAGGCTGTGTGCTGCTCGTGGCTGGCCATCCTCCAGTTCCTCTGGACGTTCCTCCCCAGGGTCCTTCTGTGACGTGTTTTTGCTTGAGGTAGCTGAGTGCTTACAGACCCTCGTGGAGCACGGACCAGGAAAAGAACACCAGGCATTTGTACTTTACTACTGGGAGAAACTTCTCAAACCTCTGGAGGAGTTAATCTGAAAACTTTGTTCACAAGAGTATTAAAGACAACACTTTCTCGATAATGGGACAATTGATGCATTAAGAAAAAAAAAAAGCTGAGAGACCTAATGCAATTTTATTTTGAAATCTAATTAGTTATTTGTCCAAAAGTCAACTGGTTACATTCATGTTTCTGTGAAATATATCAGGCATCTTCAAGATATATGCAGTATAAATATTTTACTCTAATTTACTTCCATGTTTCCAGACTTCTGACATCATCCTGTTGCCATTTTTGCAAAGTATTAAAGAAGTCTAGTCGTCATTTTTGTTTATTTTGTAAAAGAAAGTAAACCAGAAACATTAACATAGCTTGGAAATATAATTTCATTTTATTGAGTATTGTTAATTATTCTTAGAAGAGAATGCATTTTTTTGTTTGCCCTCTGGGCATTTTTTTTTTTATGATTTGCAGGTATAAAAATGACAAAAGAAACCAAGATGAAGTTTAAAATGAGCTGAAAAAAAAAATTAGTGTTTAGGTCTTTTAATCTTATCAAAGCACAATATTGAAGTACTGAGAAATGACCTCCAGAGGAGTGTTTTGTGTGAAGTCAGAGGCATAAAAAGGAATATGCAAGGAATACCATTTTTTATTTTCATGTGTGCTTTGTTGAACTGTGGATAAACACTATAAATCTCCACCTTTCTTTTCTTTTAGCCACATAATCAATGAGCTGATAGAAACAGAACGGGTTTATGTGGAAGAACTTCAAAGTATAATAGAGGTAAGAAACTCTTCTGAAATGACTTCCAGTGCTTCACCTCCAAATCATCCCTGCAGGTGCTCATGGGCTGAGCACTCCCCCCTCATGTTTATAACACACAGGCTGTGTTAGCAAGATAGCTCAGCCTTGGAGAAGGAGAATGGGAAGGATGTTTTGAACCTCTTTCCTCAGGGCTTGAAGGAGGAGGCACCTCCCCTGGGCCCAGCCCACAGAATGATACAAGTTGTGTGGTTCTCAAAGCTATGGACAGAGGAATAGCTAAGGATGTGCCTTTCCAAAATATTACCAGTAGGTCTCAGAAGCAGCACCCTTGATTTCCATGGGACCAGACACTAAATTCTGTGAATGTAGGTTTGGAAAAAGATTAAGGAAAAGGAAGGCCTTCCTCCTGCTCTTCCTTATTGTCCTGTAGTGCTTGAACACAGAAAAGAGCAGCTCATGATGCAAATATAGTTCTTGAACTTTTGAAACTCATAGGATATCAGCACACTCTGTGTGTGTGGAGTCTGAGGTCCCCAGTGTGTGGGAGGATGGAAGCTGAGTAGGGATCAATCGTGCTTGTATTTGGGTGGGACTTGAAGGACATGTGGTTACTTCTTTATTGTATTTGATCTGTGAGGGCTGACAGCTCTGGTAACTGATGTATTACTCGAGTTTAAAATCAGAATGTTTTTCTCTCAAAGTTTTTATTGAAGAAACACAATTGAGTTTCTACAAGAAACAACAAAATAGTCAAGCCAAATACCACAGTTCAACAAATAAATCCAAACTAAACCTTATGCAATGAAGCAGTGTAGCAGAAAGATACATGTCTGTCAATCCTAGCAGCTTCCACCCCTACATGACCAAAATGGCTTTTCAATCCTCGGGACATAACTTCATCTTTTTTTGGTTAACCCAGTAATCTGTCCATTTGTGATTAAAAATGTGTTTGCACAGTTACTTGATAAAAGCTCTGGGGAAAACCAGAAACATCAGAAATTCATGGGAGCACCAAAGCAGCAGGCATCAGAGCAGCCTTTGTATGCTCTGCTGAGAAAACAACCACATAGACTTTGGG
The DNA here is from genome assembly GCF_003031625.1 of Empidonax traillii. NCBI lineage: Eukaryota > Metazoa > Chordata > Aves > Passeriformes > Tyrannidae > Empidonax > Empidonax traillii. Next base: position 814,595 of record NW_020955419.1, on the reverse strand, counting down.
GCTTTCCAGTGTATCAGCCGTGGTACTTCTTCCCCTGGTAAAAACAGGCTGGCTTTATTTTCCGCTCTTCTCTGCAGGGGTACGCTTCAGAAATGGACAATCCCAATTTATTACATCTGATTCCATCTGCACTTCAAAACAAGAAGGAAATTCTTTTTGGGAACCTCCCAGAAATCTACGAATTCCACAACAGGCATGTGGGAACTGGTGGTTGTTCTGTGTCCTTGGGTGCTCCTTTTTTGTTGGGTGCTTTGTCATACTCACATGTACATTGGCAGGAAAAGTCGTCCTCACTCTGACTGTGTGTGTGTCCTGTAAAATCCTTGTGTAGAGATCATGTCCGAGATAATTGCATTTCACCTTTTCTTGTGCAACATTATACCCTTTCGTGCATTTACTGGTGATTTCCCCTGGCATTATCCATTTTGAATGCCCCTCGTGGTGAGTATTTTACCACCTCTCTTGGTACACCAATAAATACTGCAGGACTAAATCGTGATGTTCTTTCTCTGTGAGGAAGTTTTCTTTTGTGTTCAGCTTATTTGTCCTATATTTCTGTTATCATGTTGAAGAAGTGATATCTTTCATAGCACTTTTCCTAAGGAATTTTATCCTTCATATGGTCGTAAACCTTGGCAGAAACCTTGTCCATACTGTGGACAAGGTAATGTAGAGCCCATAACTACAGTTAGGAACAAGATTAACCTCTTTTCAATCAGCTTTGAAAACACAAGGCTTAGGGCTAATTCTGTAAATTTCCTGCTTTTCCCAGCCTTGTGTAAGTAAAACTGGCTGTAACCAAAGTGAGAATCTAAGAATTATTTTGAATAATAATTCCCTGTAAGATGTAACAACCACAGTTGAACAAAATAAATTTAAAAACTCTCTCTTTTGCAAATCTTAATATTATGCCAGAGTAGTTAATACCTAGTACAAAAATTATTTTCCTGTTTATATATTATTTATGTATTATTTTGAAAGATTGTGTCTTCCATTTGGAGAAAGATATTCCTCTCCCTTTGCAAGGCCAGTCCTTCCCTAAAGGCTTCATGCACTGATTGTCACTGCAGAAGCCTTTGGACTATATCCCATATTTCCACTGCTTGCTGATTGAGCAACTGCATCTGACAGAGCTTTCCGGTCTTTTCCAGCTGTTCTGAAAAATCCTCATACCCAAATGGGCTGCAGGTATTTGGGCTACATAGTGGAAACAAATCTCAACAGCCAGAGGAACGAGATGTATCAAATGCCTGTAATCACATGAAAACATGATAATATTGGTGATTCAGGGAATCAGCTGTGAAGCACATCCCATTTTATAAATATGTATTTCTCTGTGTGTCAGAATTGTTACCTTCCTCATTGAATCCTAGTACTGCAAACGCACAGGCTTTAAGCTGGATTTACACAGAGGCTAGATGCAATGTAAGCAGGATTTTACATTATTCTTTGCTCTCTTTTCTCCCTCTCAGGATTTTCCTTAAGGAGATAGAAAATTGCATTGAAAACCCCGAGCTTCTTGCCCGGTGCTTTTTAAAACGAGTAAGTACATCCTTTTGCAGGTTTGTATGAATATCTATGGCCTTATCCTACAGGACTTACAGATTTACTCCTATTCTTTCACTCCAATTGCTTTTGTGAATGAGGGCAACTCCCATAAACGATATTCCATAAAAGGTATCCATAAAAGATATTCCCTAATTAGGCCACAGTTAACAAGGATGTATCCTGAAATCTAACTCTTTACCTGGTTTACTGACAGGAAGAGAGCTGTTACCACTGTTTACCAAGTATTATGAGTCCCCTTTAAAATGAAAAAACAAACAACACACCAACAAAGAACAGTGATCCAAATGTTTAATATGCTTTTCATATCAGACAAATCTATACCAGCAGTCTGACATAACCCTGACACCAACCTGCAGTAAAAAAACACAGAACAGTATTACCAAAGGTTACTCTGAGTGCAGACAATACATCCTGTTCCTGCCTTATCTTATCCTTCTTTTCTCACACAGTTCAGGACTCACTCCCCTAGACCCGGCCCAGCAGAGTCTGCTGCCATCCTTGCACGGACCCCACCAGCTCCATAAGACTCTGTGAGGTCGATTCCCTGATTTGTTCACGTAATTCAACAACAAGTGGGATTTTCCCCGCCTGTATGAAGTGGTGGGGGTCAGCTGTTTGCTTAAAAGTACAGAGAGCTCATTTCTGAGAAAGCCTCAAGCCATCAGGCAGTGGTGGCTTTGGCCAGTCCCACGTGTGTCACTTCTGATGGCTCTCAATGCCCAAGTTCTGCAGCTTTCCCTGAGAGCTCCCAGTCATGTCCCTGCTCCACCACCCCCCTCAGCCTGAGTGTTAGTTCTGTTTCCTGCAACACAACCACAGGTGCTTGTTTATATGGCACTTTTTCAGGGGCCCTACTAATGAGAAAAAAGAAATCTCTTTTGGTGGATTGCTACCGTTTTCAGAGTCTGACAAAACTGCTTGAATAAGACTCTGTGTTCTGCACAGAAAATGGAAGTGGCATGAGAAATGGGAAAATCTATCCACTGTAGTCAAAGGTACCTCCTGCCTCTCCTGTATACATCTAGCATTTGCTGCTTTTCCAGGGCACACATTAAATACAGGCAGATTTGCATGTACCAGTCAGAGATGCTGAGCACTCCCACATCACTAAGATTTAATGGGAATTATGAACATGTGATTCTTGCAAAGGGTATGCCCCCAATTTACAAACAGGTCAGACTGAAGAGAATCATACAAGTGTAAACATGATTATATGTTCACTGAATTATTTGCTGTTTAACAGCAAAGCATTTAGAGCTTGACTAAATGACACTACTAAGGAATATGTTGTTATCCTAAGATTCAGATGCTGAGCAGGAAAATATTGTGGTGAAATCATTATGCAAAAGAGGATAAGTGGTCTTTGAAAAATGCAGACCTTTGAAATCCAAGAAGCATAAAATAGTCCATGTGTTGCAAATATCCCTGGATTTACAGCTAAAGAAAAATTCTTGACATAGAATTGACACTATAATTCTGCAGAAAGTTCAGATTCCATATTTAAATATTGTAGTTTATGTCTCTCTCTGTGAAAATAGTGACGAGCCCAGTTCTCCTCACTTTTCAACAAAAATGAAAGCAGCACTAAAGCTGTGGTCCAGGTTGAAGTGAAAGAAAGCCAGTCTGTCACCTTTGCTCATCAGTTTCTGTGCCCTAGTCAAACCACACTAAGTCTATCAAATAAGAGGTTAAATCATGCATTTGCTTTCTCCTGATTTCAAATTTCACACTAAGAAAGCACAAGCTTCTCTCTTGAGATGTCTCTGCTCACACAGTAGCACCTTTGATTCAAGAACTTGCCCTTATGTTCTGTTTTTAGAAGAAGCCACATAAAGTCCAGAAATGTGTTGTTTCTGTTGGACTGCCTTTAGGAGGCACAAACAAAAGTCTGGTTGTGTGTTTGTGTTCCCCATGATTTGGCAGCTTTTTATGCCTTCCTGCTGAGCAGTGGCTTCTGGCTGCCCCATAAATTATGGCTGTGCTTGCTAAAACAGGGAGAAACAGAAGCAGCTGCTGTTCCAGGTGATGCCCGAGTTCTGTGAGGAAACTCACATTGTTGCAGATTCTTTTCTCTGTTTCTCCTTCCTTGTATGGGTGTGGCCGTCCTGCCACAACATCACGGTGGGTTTGTGATTAGAAACAGTTTTTTAGATTCATACTTGAAAACCTCTACGCTGTCTGATGACACTGGGCTTTTTCAGCCCTGATTTCAGAGTTCCCTGAAAGCATCCTGAGAGCTGCAGTGGTGCCAGAGTCCCTCCATCCCTTGCCAGTCATTCCTCTGCCATGTCCCCACACACTCTCCCACCTCCACCAGTGACACCAGATCAGCTGTCACCCTAAATGTGAACCCTTCTCAGGTGATGACAGAAAGGCTGTGGAGTCATAGCTTGTTTCTCCTCTCTGGCTTCTCTCTTGGAACATGGTAGCAGAATCAGGTAAAAGATGAGCCAGAAATGCCCTTCTTGTCCTCCCTCCCACTTTGCTTGACCTTGTTTAGGGCACGATTTTCATATGAACTAAATTGCGAGTGAGCCGGCTCAGCTTTGCCCACATGGCAGCTATTACACCATCAGTGAGATGCTTGACCTTATTTAAAGCTCTGTGTGGTCAAGGATTACCCAGCTGTTTAGAGATGTGCACTGAATTACCCAGGATGGGTGTCCTAGGGTTTATCAGCAGCAGGAGGGACAGTTTGGGCTGATCTGCTGTACAAAGGACTGGCAAGAAGGAAAGCTCACCGAACCAAGGAATGCCCAGGATGGAACCAAAGGTGTGTCAGACTGCCTACCAACATGTGCCAGGTGATCTGGCAGGAGTGATTCACTGTGGATTACCACTCTTTACTTGTTCATATTGCTAACCTTGAAAAAGGGAATAATTTAGTAGGAGCTGGCAGTTAGGGCAGTTGGTGATTCAGGGTGAAAGAAGCATTTAGGAAAGGAATCTATCTGTGAAAGGACAGTAGCAGCTGATCAGAAACCTGTGAGTTGGATTCAAAGGGCTAAATTCTGCTCTGAAGCAAAAATTATTCATAAATCAGCAGTCAAAAATATAATTGTATAAATGCCATGTGCATCGGAGCTTACAGAGATCTCAGGGTGCAAATCTGTGAGGAAAGGAAAAGCATTACAGGAGAGATGAGCATGGTGTAAAAATACCAGCAAGAAGTCAGAACCTTTGGATATGAAAACAGATGTGAGTTAAGCATGTAAGAGTGAGATCTGAATAATTAGGCAATTAATTATTTTTTGGCATTTTAGAGTCTGATCCTAGTAATTTTATCAGGAATTTTCTATTTCTAACAATATTGCAAAACTTAGAGCTGTATTTAAAGATGTAAGTATCTGCCTCAGGTAGCAGTTGGGTGGTTCCACTATGGCACATTACTGGTAAATTGTTGGTTATTGTACCTTTTCTTTAAATTGAAATGGGTTACTTTCTCTTACTCCTAATAGTGCTCTTGACTGCTGCTATCTCTGTTCTTCTTGCCCAGTCCAATTAGATTTCTGTGGGCCAGGAAGAGATTATAGTTTTATGGGTTTGACCCCCTGCTAACTTCCCTCCAAGACAACATGTACAAACCATTCTATTTTTGTGAAGAAAACTGCACCTCTTTTGAAAGAGCACCATTAATCCTCTATTTAGTTGCAACAGAGCTTTTTGTATTGCCTAATCCTTAACACAGCTTGGTGTTCCATGGCCCAACTCTGCTCTCACAGCTGATTCCTCAGGGTGATGTCAGTAAGTGTCTAGAGAGGAAGACAACAGCAACATTGATTTCTTCTAGGAAGTCTATACAAAAGGAAATGCTTTCCCTGCAGCAAGAGTGTATAGGAACTGTCTAGTGGGCTGAAAGCACCGAGACAAGAGCCAGGAATTCCTGAGATTTATTTTTGGCGCTTTCTTTGATTCACTGAGGTCACATCCTGACCAGGGTAGGTGCAGATGAAGATGGGGAGCTCCCAGCACAGCCAGCCCTGCTCCATGGCCCTGTGGCTGCTGGGCTGCCTGGGTGAATAGCCAGAGAGCCCAGAACCTGCCAGAGGAACACCCATCTCTGCATCCACCCTCACAGCCCAGGAAGCTCAGAATATCCCTCCCTGAGCTTTTATAGAGATTGCCTTTGTTTTCACTGGACTCCGTGAGATTTTTGCCACAGACCTCAGTGTAGTCAAAGCTAAACAGAGGTAAAGTGAATCCACCCACTATCAATTTGGATGAGACAGGATTTAAGTATATCCCCCTGCCTGGCCTGGGACATCAATAGGACAAGCTATTTTATTCATCCATGTATTTTATTTTATTCATCCATGTATTTTTGAGAGCCAACACTATTTTCAGGGTGTGTTGAACAGGTAATCCTTAGCTATGTGGTGAACATTGTTAACAATTACAGTCTGTGCTAGTATTGTTAGTAAAATTTGCATTTCTAAAGTCTTTTTTTTTTGTTTTGTTTTAAACCGTTTATTCCCCTCCCTGAAGGATACCAGTTTTGCAATTACATTGTATGTCTGCCAGTCTGCAGTCTCCTTGCTTTGTGTGAAAAGTGAGGGGAAAAAAAAAATCTTACTTTCAGGTGTATTTAACTTAATCAGGAGTCAAAAGTAAGTTTGGCAGTTTCAGTATATTTTTACATACAGATTTATCCCCATGTACTAATTATTTCATGTCTTGGGATGGAAGGTAAGAAAAAGTGTGATTCAATGCAGATGCTCTATGAATTCTTTTTTTCTTACCTTACCTAAACTCTCCTTTTCTTGCAGAAAGAGGACCTCCAAATATATGAAAAGTACTGTCAGAACAAACCAAGGTCTGAAGCTCTCTGGAGACAGTGTGGAGACAGCATCTTTTTTCAGGTGGAATTCCATTGCAGGCTAGTGGTGCAAGACCCACTGAGCTCGTTTTCTTTCTGTATCTCTTCTTTCTCTAGAAAGCATAGAGCAATACATAGACTTTTCTGCACACTTCTTGTACTGAAGGCAGGTGCTCAGTGTGTGTCAGGGTGCTCTGTGCAGGAGATTAGGCAGGTAGAGCAGTAGTTACATTCCCTGTGCAGGAGCCTGACTGCAGGCTATACCCAAACCAAACAAGTGCTGGCTTCTTTGCAAACCCCAGGTGATTGCAATCTCATCAGCAGGGAATGCCAGATTTCAACACTAAGTTGAACCTTAACATTAGCTCTTGTTTAGATATATTTGCACTGTGGCATAAATAACCTGGAAACTCCTGTGCGGCTGGAACAAAATTTTCTGACAGTTAATTCACAGACATATAACCTCAGATTGTCAAATGATAATGATCTTGCCTGTGTTTCAAGAAACATTTGTATTTTTCTACCCTGTTATCTCTCACAGGAATGTCAGCGTAAATTGGATCATAAGCTCTCATTAGATGCTTATCTCTTAAAGCCAGTCCAGAGAATCACCAAGTATCAGTTGCTGTTAAAGGTAAGTTCTCCATGAGGGTGCAAAGATTTCCAGTGCATAGCATTTTACTTAAAGAATTGCAAATCAGTCAGGACTGCCTGGACAGAAATCCTCGCTCAGTTCTTCAGCAAATACTTTGCAATGTTCAGTTGTAAAATGGTAGAGAACAGAAAAAGAAGGGACTTGCATTTTAGAATAGGAACTGCTATTTCTTAGCAGTACTCACATACTAAGCAATAGAAGTACAGTATTATATGTGTAACTCTCTCTGTATAAAGTAAGATATTTTACAGATTTTTTAAGCATTGTCCTATTGTTTTATTTCTCTTTAAGCAGAAATTGAACTTGGCTTTATTGGGTCAGTATATGATTTTACAGTCTGAAAACAGGAACTGATGCCTTAAATCCTGCGTCTAACATCTGTCCCTGTTTAACAAAACTCCTTCAGCAATCTGAACTGATATTTTCCCATGGTTGTGGCTCAAACCTTTCAGAAGGAGCCACTCCCTTTTGCTGCTTCTTTTTAAAAGACTCAGCTAGAAACAAATTGTTTGTAACTTTTCCAGGAGATGAATATGTGAAATTCCCTCTTGATTTGGCTGGAACCCTGAGTGGTCCATGCTTGAAATTCTGGTCTGAACTGGGCAACAGGAAATATAAAACTCAAAACAATGACTTTTTTTTTTTAAGATGATCGCTTAAATTTCTGTCTTCTTTTCCTCAGTTCTTTAAAATAATACTTACTGTCTTTCCTTATGGGAAGGTCATGAAGGTGAATTACATTCTGTTCGTAACCCTCTGGGATTAATGTAGTGTTGTGCAGTGTCAGGAAATTTAACATTGAAATTTGCAATGAAGATTTTAGGCTGTCATTTAACTTGGTAGTAGCTACCATGGTGCTGCTCAAATTGTGCCAGTGCAGGCCACGGGAGGGCCTGGCTGGCCCTTCTTGTGCAGTATTTCTCTGAGCTGTTTATTGACTTTATGCAAAACTACAGAATCCAAATATTGAAGAGGGATATTGACAAGGATAAAACTTCACTGATTCCAGCAGATTTACATCAATGTGCTCCGGAAATGAATTTGACTCTGTTTCTTGAAACTAATCTGTGAGAATGGAAAAAGTGTCATGGTCTCCAGAAAAGCAAAATAAACCAGTGTCTAGTTATAGTTTGAAATATGACTGTAAATAAAACCAAGATTAGATCAAGGAGTAAAATTCTCAGGCAAAACAGGTCACAGCCGTTGGGGTTTGAAGCTGGTCAGACCAGTTTCATACGTAGCAACAACCCAGTGGCATGGGCATTTACCTCGTTAGGAATTATGAGATCTGTGAAGGTGATGCACTCTTTTCCTGGTAGCAGGAGCACTTAAATATGTAGAAAAATGGAAGTCAGTGAAAAACTGATAACAAAGAAGTGCTTAAGAAGCTGTGTGCCCTGAGTGGTGGGGCAGACAGATTTAAATTTTGGGTCACAATTACTGCAACTCTCTGTTTCCAACCAGTTTAGCTAATATGCTAGTGCTGATACAAGCAGCATGCTCACTATACAAGGAGCAGAGATCCATCCTCATCCTAGAAAGTGTGCAACAGGTACTATAGGAATGAATTCTGCTTTTACCTTCTAATGCCTGGTTACCCAAGCACTTGAGGAGAGGCTGCTGCTGTTTGGGGTTTGCAGGAACTACATTTTTGAGGCCCTGTTTTAGGGTAACACAAGTGCCTCAGCGTTTGGATTAAACTATTTCCAGACTCAAAATGTGGAATGTCAAACCTGCCAAATTCAGATTAGAAATTAATTTATATTTTTAACAGTGGTAAGTACCTTACTACTTGCAAAGGAAAATGGGGAATTCTCTAGCACCTGAAATAATGATATTAAGTCTGTTTTCTAGCAGATGTGAAGAAAAAAAAACCCTGGAAGTAAAACCCTCTGACATGCAGAGTTCATCGTAAATATGTGACAATGGTCCCATCTCATCTTAAATCAACACTTGAAAGTGGCCAAAAGGTCAAAATGTGTGTCCTCAATGACAATCCTGGTGCATGTCCTGTTTGATTTTGTTTGGAATTTTTTGTTCCCTTCTTGTTTTCCTATAGTTCTGCTACTTTGTCTATACGGCACAAATTTCAGGGAGGATTGTCTTATGGTGTCTTCTGGTTCAAGAAGTTCTCAAGGGGTTTCTGTTTGTCTTTTCAATCAGGAAATGCTGAAGTGCAGCAAGAATTCAGAAGGTACTGCTGAATTGGAAGAAGCCCTGGCCACAGTGCTTGATATCATCAAATCAGTAAATGATTCCATGCACCAGATAGCAATCACAGGATATGAGGTACTATTTACTGTTGCTCCTACTCTGGTTTTGAGCAATCCAGTGCTCCTCCCACCACTGATTATGCTGTGCCTTTGGCTGGTACACTTTGCAGGAGCCTGTGCCACGTTCCTGAAGGATGGCGCTCTGTGGCATGTTGCGATGGCCAAAAACACTTGTCAGCACACCTGTCATGTGGAGGTGGGGTGTGGGTGTGGGGAGGTGGTGGGACAACTGTGGGACTTCTGAGTACTTGCACCCAAAACTCATTTGTAGGTGAGGGGTGCAAGTGTGACAGACATAACTTAAGAAATTCGCTGAATCTTTGTGACCGCAGAGCAGTGTGAGAGTTTTCAAATCTTTTGCACTGAGGGAGAAAAATTTACCTTCCACTTAAAGGGGATAATAGAATCCATCCCAGTCACTGGCAAGCTTGTTATCTGAAATGTGAAATAACAACCACAGTACAAATCAAAGGGAACAAATATATATATATATTTATCTGCTGTAGCTCCACTAAAGTCATATGACTTTCAAGAACTAGTGTTGCCTACATAAAATAAGCCCTTAAGTGAGAAGTGGAAGTGATTGACAAATAAAGGAGAAATGCCTGGCAAAATGAGCCCTGAGGGTCATGTGGTTGCCCGTTTTGAAATAGCTGCAGGGTGAAAATGTCAAGAAAGAAAAAATATACTGAAAAACTGGGTTCAAAGAATCATTACATCAGAGCAACGGTTTAGTCTAGACACCAGGAAGACTATTTTGTGCAGAATGCAACTTCCTGAGAAGGTGCTGGGGTCTGTAGAGACTGTGTGTGGGTGGAAAGAGTTATTCTGTCTTTCAGGATGGGAGTGCCTTCAGGAGTTTTGATTTCTATAGTTCTGTGCATCTGGTAGCTGAGGAACCTGTGCCCCTGTCAGCATGAGTTTATAAATGAATTTAAGTGCTTGCTGAGCAGCATGTCAGAGATCCACTGCTGCACACAGCTGGAGATGCTCCTGTGGACTGTGCACTGCATGTGAACTGAGAATGTGAGTTCTTCCTCCAGTAGCTGTACTGGTTGAAGGTGAAGCAGTGGCCACCTCATTACAGTGGTAAACACAGACTAGATGTGGTGCCTGTTGGTCAGAGAAGCATCACAGGTTATAAGCATAACCTTAGATCCCCCAAACCTGACAAATTTAAATAAAGCATATGTTTACCTCATTCTCGTTATGGCTAAGTCCAAGTGTCTCAGAGATTCATTTTTAGAAAAACTCTTTAAAGCCTGGATATTATTATTGCAGACTTGAACGAGTCAACATGGGCATGGGAGGCTCATGGATACAGGACACAGTTTCCACAGTTTCTTATTCATTCCCAAAGAGAAGGGTAGCTTTCCTCCTGTTTCCCAGTTTAAATGCATGTAGTGACAGCAATTTGACAAAAAAAAAAAAGGGTTTAAACTGCTCTGTAAGGGATGGGAGAAGAGCTTCCCCAAGAAAGGTATCATATTATCCTAAGCAGAGGGGATCTAGCCAGTTTGCTGTCCACATAAATGTTGAGGTCATCCTTTTGCCTATTCCTTGCTTTCAAATCTCAGAGTAGTCTTGTACTCAGGACTTCAACAGAGCATTCCTGTTCCTTTTAAACTTTTACTTTTGAATTTTCCAGCCTTCCATGAAATGCCAGATAGTAGCTCCAAGGACTAGATTTTTGCTACTGGTTTCTTAGCTGAACTGAAGAAACACTGCAAAGGGGAACATGGCTGCTGTTTAGCCCAATGATGACAACATTCCTGAGATGGTTTGTTACATGATTATTCAATGGGGTGAAAGTGTGAAAGAGGATGCACCCAATAATTATTTCTCCCTGCTGTTCCACCTGTCCCAGGTGCTCAGCTGTGGTGCCAAATAAACACCTCCCATAGCTGATGAGACCACGCCCCATCTCGTGGAGTCTTTCCCACACAGCCGTGAGGAAATACTTGGCTAGGACATCTTTTAGAGAGGGATGTTATGCCAGCAGGAAAGCAGGTTTTGTGGCAGCTGATAAATGCTCCTAATTGCATAGGATATTCTGCTTCTTGGATTTGTGCACATGCAGACTTGAGGAGCTGAACTGTTGTGTAAGAAATTTCTATCATGTAAGTCTGGGATTGGTTTGGTGGGGTTTGGGTTTTTGTTTGTTTGTTTTTTAGTTTGTTTGTTTTTTACTTTTTATTTTTAGTTAAAGCCACAGGAAAGAAAAAAAAAAAGTAGACTAAAGCTTGGAGAGCAGAAGTTTTACAGATGTTTCCTATTATCATCCCAACACTGGTATATAAATTGGTCTCTGTAGTTTGTCCATGAGTTATCCTGGGAGATACATATGAGTTATCATATGTATCTCTCATATTTCATAAACATGAGATACAGTGTATTGTTCTTACAGTGTATCCTAAATTATAGTTGAGATACTGATCAAATCCTCCACTTTAAATTCACTTCCTTTGGGACAAAATATTTCTGCCCACTAGCAGAAATCACCAGAAACAGCATCCTCCTCTCCATTTGCTGCCCACACTGAGGAGAGAGTCCAGGGCTTGTGGGCTGATATTCAAAGGCTGCCATCCCTGTCCATTATCTGTCTCTGCAGTGGCACCTCCCACTTCACTTGCTGTATCCCAATCCCAGATACAAGAGTGGAGAGACAGACCTATCACAAGGGTTGAACTGAGCTGGATCTCAGTGCTGTGCTAAACAGTGCCTGGAGGGACAGCAGCCTCTCACCACTGTCTGTTTTTTTAATTTAGCTTTACATATCAATATGCTTTTCACAGGCTTGCAGTTTATACCTGCATGGCTGTATAAATACAAACATCACAGTTCTGTATGCACAAATAAAAGATACAACTCTATATATTAGAGATGGGAGATTGTTATTGAAATTACTGAAGTTCTTTGAATGGTTTGGAGAGTCTAAGAATACCCTGATATAGAGTGGGAAAGTACTTAGTTAAGACCTCATTTTGCAGTTGGATCTATGGTAGAGGAGGGGAGGTGAGAAAGAAGAAGTTGCAATCCATGGTTTAAGAAATTAGGCATTCCCACTTGAAGTCAACATCTTCACCTTATAGTCAACAGAACATACAAATTTTGAAAATAAGTACTTTAATAATGCACTGGGGTTATTCCTTCAACTTATTATACAAAGCATTCCTAGGAAAATCTTACTGGTAGGATAATTATGTTTATCATTACTTGTTGAAGCCCATTACCATATAGATGTTGCCATATCCTCTATCCACACATTACTACACTTAACACTGAACTGTGCTGGTGGCATCGGAGCTATGTATTTGTTGATTAATATCAGCTGAAGTATTTATCCATCAGTGGTCCTCAGACAATTTAGAAAGTTCTTGTTACTGCTTAGTTTCACTCTCCCTCAGGTATTTTTATGGTTCCTTGGTGCATTCACTCCCTCTTTGCCCAAGGTTGTGCAATGTTGCGTAGTTTGCAGATAGCAAGCCAGGAAACTATTGACAAAGCTTATAAAAACTATTTTGCAATAGGAGGGAATCACACACCTACATACCTCTGGGCACCAATCCGTGACTTCAGACATCTGAGCTCTTTCAAGGTTTTGCCCACAAATGGAAGAAGCTCCAGAAACTGAAACTAGGTCTTACACAGCCAGGGCCTTTGCTTGAGCATCTGGACTGCACTAGACCTTCATACTGCCTTGGAGTCAAGAGTCTTGAAACGCTGTTTGTGTCAGAAGAAGTTTCCTCTGAGGTCACCAAAGGGGACAGCCTGTCCTGAGACAGACCTTAGATGCTAAACTATGAATGGGGAGACAAATTGCGAATTATGGCCATGGAAACCAGTGGGTTGATGAGTATGTGAAGAAAGGCAGGTTTAGCAAGGGGGCATGTGCACTCTCCAGCACAAAGGATGTGGGGGCGCCTGCCTCTACCTGGAAGCCTAAACAGCATCAGAGGAATGAACTGTGCCTGGCATTACCCTACTGGAATGTGATGTACCCTCTCTTGGTTTCTAGGGCGATGTCAGTGAACTTGGTAAGCTGTTGATGCAGGGTTCCTTCAACGTGTGGACCGACCACAAGAAGGGGCACAACAAGGTGAAGGACTTGGCTAGATTCAAACCCATGCAGAGACACCTCTTCCTTTATACGAAGATGCTGCTTTTCTGCAAGAAACGGGAGGAGAACACAGATGGCCATGAGAAGACAGCCTCATACAGCTTTAAAAATTCATTAAAGGTAATAAATGCAGTAATGGTGGGGGAGATAAGTAAGTCTGGTGTTCTCACAAGACAAGGATGTTTCCATGTGGAGATTTGAAGGAGGTGCACATATCTGGAGCTGTCTCACACCTCTGAGTAAGTTCCCATTTAGTTTTGGTGTGGAGACAGACCAATCCAGATGTCCTGCAACTCCAGACATGAACCTTGATTTTTTGCAACTCGATGCAAATGGGCACCTTGTGTGTTCTTGCCCACCATCCCATAAAGAGAAGCAAGACTGAATGGATCTGCATCTCTGGTTGTTCTGCCTGTAGGTATCCTGCAAGTGTAATTCTACTGCAGGTTTTACTAGTGACATCAGTTGAGCAGGTCTATTCTGTGACAATAACAGCTACAGATGAATCAGTGCAGTAGAAGTGCCCTTTTATTTGCAAGAGTGGCATTTCCAGGTATGAGTCAGGACATTTTATGGTGGGCTTCACAAGTAGGCCAATTTTCCCTTAAAGCATTGGCGTGACACTTGTGACTTTAACCAACTGATATAGATCATGAAGTGTAATGCTGCAAACTTGTTACAGGGTAACCAGACAGGAATTGTAATAGAACCTGGTTCAAGAGTTGAACCAAGTCATATAAACATTTGTAGTTTCTTTCTGTGGAGAGAGAAGGGATGGAGGCATAACACTGTCTAAATCTTCAAAGAAGTGCTGAGGTAAATCAAGGAGAAGGAGGATGAACAAATACAGGAAGAAGATGGGAAGCTGGTAAATAAAGAAGCAGCTGAACTTCAAAATTGTGGCTAAGAATATTTCATTTAAGAAATCTAGAATTATTTCCTTCAGATTTTTTGTGTTTGGATTTGCAGTTCAGTCATGAAATCTCACAAAGCCCTGTTCCATCCCTCTTCCTCTCCCAGCTTAACAGGTCAGTAATGAAAAAAGAAAATAAGTCTTCCTAAAACTGAAAATTTGTCTAGGTGGAAAAGAGCCAGGATGGGGTTGAAAACTGACTCACAGATGAAGCAATGAAAGAGAGGAGGATAAGCTCATGATCATGACATTAGCTTGGGTTACTTTTGAACACTCTTTCCCTTTAATCAAAAAGATGAATGACAGATATTGAGAAATAACACATTCTGACTTTTAATGACTCACTAAAGTGTAGAAGTGAATGCAGCCTTTTCAAAGTGCTTCTCAGAGGATTGAGTTTAAAGACTATTGAAATTTTCCAGATTTCAGCTTCTTCTTTTTTGTTCTGAAACAGATGAGCACTGTGGGCATTACAGAAAATGTAAAAGGGGATAACAAGAAGTTTGAGATCTGGTATAATGGCAGAGAAGAAGTCTATATCATTCAGGTAATGACAGTCCTTTCATCCCCCCAAGGACTATATACTTCCTTTCAATTGAATTGTTTTCAAGAATGTTCACTGTCCTGTGCACTCCAGAAATCAGAGCCATTGAAAGCTTCATCGTTGTGTGGGCACTGGAATTGCCAACCTATTATTGTAAAAATGGTCATGATTTTGGCTAAAAGAGGAAATAAAGTAGTGGGAAGTTTCTTGGAATGCTGGACAGAAAAGCAAGGACAGGACCTTAGATTCATTGTAACTCTTCCACCTTGAAGAGCATCCTCTGCTTTGCTCAAAGCTGGCCCCAGTGTTTCCCAATCCCTTGGGAAAACTGAGAGCAAATGTAGGTCAGGGCAGCACAGTGATTGGCAGAATGTTTTAACTGGATCTGCTTTGCCTTATCCTCTTGTGTTCTCAGGCATCTTCTGTTGAGCTGAAAAACACCTGGATTTCGGAGATTCGCAAAGTCCTGACAGGACAGCTGGAAGCGTGTCGAGGTAGGAACACAGAGCAGGATCTGCTAATGTTGCCTTCCTTCTGGAGCTGTGTGTGACAACGTGGAGCTGGGACAAGTTACAGGGCTGACCTGTACCACCAGTGAAATGGGCAAGAACAGATCTCCAGTGTGAGGACCAGCTGGCTGGTTGCAGCATTGCTGGGATTTAAACCCTTGTCCTGGTCAAAGAAAATTTCTTGGAGCTTTGGAAATAGCATTGATAATTATTCCTTTCACAGTTAGTCCAAGGGACATGGTTTTCCTCTGTTCTCCCTTTCAAGCCACAACTCTAGAAACACCCATTCACACCAGCATGTGAGGAGTGGGAGTTCAAGTCCTCACTTTGTGCCTGCTCACAAGACCTGGCACAAAAGATCTCTGTCCGTGTCCATGACTGAACATAGCAACTGTTCCTCTCCATCCTACTGTTTTCTTTGCTTTGTTTGGGTTTTTATTTTCAATCTACTCACCCACCTTATGTTTTAAATGTTAGTCAGTTATTCCATCTTTTTATCTCGGTGACTTCCTGTAAAACATGCCTGGTGACATTTCCCTCTCTCACAGAGATGTCACTACAAAGGTGGTTTTTGACATGTTCAATGCCATGAATGATCAAAGCCTCATAAGTACTGGCACCCTTTCTGTGTAAGATATTGAACCCCAGACAGAAAAAATTCAGCTAGATTATTCCAGACAGCAAAAGAACATACCCATGAAAGCTCTTGGAGATACTATTCCATTTATTCTCTTAGGACAGAAAAGCTTCCAAGCCGTGCCCAATGCAGGCTTTTCCTGGGCCCTGGCATTGCTTGTCATCTTGGTCTGTCATTTTCTGCTTCTGTCATACCTCTCTTTAAAGCAAGGTCAGCAAAGCCTCTCCACCCACATCCTTCAAATTCCTAAGCAGAGTTTGTTCTAGGTGAAAACCTGTGCCTGTGCTTTAACTTTAGAAGTCACCTGTATTTTAATTGTCTGTTTCACAGAGATGATGAGTTCTTTCAACCTCCTTCAATGGAGGGAAACAACTACGTACATTAGCCTCAGCAATTTACTCCAACCAACAAAATACTTATTTACAATGCTTACTGCTGAGTTTTTTTGTTACTGTCCTTGTCCTCATCCTTTCTGGTTTTTTTATTCTGAATTTCACTATGATCAGTTCAGCATGAACTGCTGAGGAAAGAACTCAAAATCCTTGTAAGTGCAGTTTCAGGGCTTGATCTGGGGACTTTCTGATATGGTTTGTAATATTTACTCCTGAGGTATAAAAGCTGGTGTTGCTTAGGGTACTGCAGTAGAGAGAAGAGAAAATGTTATGTGTTCAATAGGAAAAAGCGCTAATCCTCCATGTATGTTTCTAGGCAAAGAAAATGAAGCTTGTGTGTCCCCTAGATGAGCATTTGTGAAATCTATGTAGCATAAAAGACCTATTAGCAAGAGTTACTAAGCATTTTCCAGAGAAAAATACTCAGAAATCAAGACTAGAAGTTTTTTTAAAGAATTTATGTTTTGATGTTCTTTATTGTTTTGTCTTAAGATCATAGAATTCTAGAATGCTTCTGTCTTAAGATCATAGCATTCTAGAATATTTCAGATTTCAAGGAACCTCAAGATATCACAGTCCAAGGTCCTGCTCAAAGCAGAGTCAGTTACTGGCCAAACCACATTACTCAAGACTTTATCCAGTCTGGTCTTAAGAATATCCAAAGGTGACTTTCTTCCTACTCTATGAATAAAGTCAAGCTTCCCTTCATTGTGAATCCATCAGAAGGTGTCAGAGGGTGTAAGTTGTATCTCATATGCTGTTGCAACTCTTCCCATTGCCTTTTCCCAAATGATCACATGAATCAAAGCCCTTATTACAATAGTGATGTCAGGAAGCACATGCTTTGTCCTGTGGTTTTAAGCAGTTGTTTCTATTTCCAATGAGTCATGAAAGAAGAGACTTTAATCCAAGACTGGATATTTCTCCAACTGTGAATTGCAATGAGAGAAGGAAGAGGGATATATTTTTTTGTCTGGCTGGTTTTAATGACCGTTGTTAGGAGTTGCACAGGGGGCTGGTATGTTGGAAGGAACCAGCTGAGATGAAGGAGTGAGTGAAGGGCAAAGAAGGTGACCAAAGGTACGTGATAAATAGTTTAACATTTGGGCCATTGGTGTCCAAAGCTCGGTGTATGTGCAGCCCCATCACATACTGCAGTGAGCATGGAACACCAGCAAGGCTTGGGATAACACTTTTGTCCATCAATCCAAAAGAATATAGTTGTGTCTTGAAGGCACAGGAATTACTGATGCAGCTTCAGGGATTTGTGCAAGGCTGTGAATCAGTTGCCAAAGTCAAGAATGGAGCTACTTCCGACTTCCCATCCAGAGTGCACATTTCTCCCCCACCAACAAAAGACTTCATTGAGTTTAATCTTTTGGTGGTGCCCCTGACCCCTTATCAGTTCTCCTTTCATTGATAGGAGATTCATCTTCCACAGCAAGATAGCCTTGGGATCTCAGCAACCTGAGACTTTGAAAGCAGCTCCTTCCATTGCTTCCACACTTCTCAGGGTCTGACTCCCCTGGCCCTGAAATACAGGCTGTCAGCACCTTTCTTACCATTTTTCTTCACTCAGCACTTACTGGACACAGGTACAAGTTGTTGCTACCTTACAGCTCTGCAGAAAGAGTGAACAAGTGGCATCTAAACAACATTTTCTTATTTCTTTTTGTCAAGGATGCTGAGCGAAAGCATTCTGCAGAGGGCTGGGGATGTATCCCACCACATGGCTGTGTGTGCGAAGGGGCTGGTGTACGTGTTGCTAAATGCAGGAAAACCTGTGAGCCACAAAACCTGTGCTCTGGGAAACATGCCATTATATCCAGTCTCTAGATCCATATAGTGCAATTAGCCAGGAAGAGGTACAGAGGAAAAAGAAGGTGGTAGGGGAATAAATGTCTTCTGCACTGAAAAAATATGAGTAGAAGAGCTGTTTGGATGAGCTAAGGTTTCATTAAGATCCTCATATGCCTTTTCTTCAAGTACTAGCATTTCATTTTGATTGCAGTGGCAGCCAAAATCTCTTCTCTCCCGTTTCTCTCTCTTTCCCACCTTCTACATAAACACAGAAGCAATTTATACAACTTGGAGCAATTTCTTTTTATTTTTTTTCTTTAACAGAAGCAAGTCAACTGCACCAAAGAATCACCGAGAGTGTATACCATGCACCAATGGATTCCAATGCAAGCAGGTAACCACAGCTGCCATGGCACATTCAGGGCCATGTTTTATCTTGCCTTTGTGCTTTTGCAGTACAAAAATTCTTAGGGTTTGGTGTTTAGCTTCCTGGGTATGAACTTATTTGGTTGTCTTCCAAATCTCTAAAGATAAATACATAGTAAATACACATAAAGATTTTGCTCATGGGGGAACTAAAATCACAACGCAGAATTCATTTCAAAGATTAGCTCAAGTTTAGGCAAAATGTACTGGAACATTTCCAGGATGTTAAATGGAGCAAATTTTTGTAATGACCCAACTGCTGGGCAAGGCTAATGTAAGTTGGCACAGGATATCACTGTAACATTTTAGCAGGATCAGTCAAACCAAGAGGTCCAAGGTAACACAGCCAGCCTTTGAGAGCTGTACAACTCCATGCAAGAAATATTAAACACGTGCAGTGCTAAATCCTCCACCATATTTTCTCTAGGCTTGGTTACATTTGCTTTGTTTAAGATTTAAGGGTGGAAATCTTTCAGCAGAACCACCTTGGGGATAGGAGAAATTTATTCCAGTGAGATATGAAATGGAAGCGCAAAAGTGTTTCAGATTAATCCAGATGTGTGTCCTTCTTATAAGGCTCTTTAAGTTAGATCTTTTTTTCATAGCAGAAATTATAGAAAAAATATGTAAACAGAAAATTAATTAACTCCAGGAAGAAAGGCCATGTGACTAGCTATTTGTCTTAGAATGGATTAAACCAAAGGTAAATGTTGTCCTCACTCTGCCAACTGTGCCAGAGAAGGAGAGGTCAGATGCTCCTGCTCCAAATGCCAGGTCGTTATAGGAACAGGGAGAACACAGGAAGTCTTCATGAAAGAACAACATTCTGGGCTGTCAGGAATGGAACAAGGTTTGGAGTGTAATGTGTGTCTCCAAGAGAAGCAAGGACAGGGGAATCGTGGCACAAGTAGGCTTTGCACTAGCTGATGTGAAATGGTGGATCTAGAATTCCTCAGACTGTGGGGCCCCTTCTGCAGCCTGTTTTGAGATGCTGGGTGAAGGAGGAGAAGAAAAGAAGCCACCTCGTGGGCACAGTGTATGTTTGTGACTGACATGGCCAAGCAGCCCCAGTTGAGGAAGGTGCTGTAGGTGAGCCAGTGGCAGATAGCATTAGCTGAAGAGCAGCCAACATCATCAGAGCTTTGCCAGCGGTTGGAGAATAATTAATCATTGAAATTTTATCTAACCAACAGACACCTTCTCCTGGGTTGCCTGGGTGTAACAGTGACTATTGCTTATTGGGAATCGTCAAACCTGTGCTGTGACATTAATGGAATGTGTTTGCAGGATGCTCTGCCCTCCCCAGGCTGTATCTGCTCCATGACAAAGACTAACCCCTTTCCTTGTTTATGTGCCACCACAGCACTTGGGACTGCAATTCCATGAGATAGGGCAGGGCTGGCTTGACTCAGGATTGAAGCTGAGGTGTTGGCAAGAGGGACACTTAGAGCCAGTGCCTGTAATACACTTGAATGTCCCTGAGTCCTGTTCAATCTATTTCAATTCTCTTGTTTCTGTAAATTCTTCCCCAAAGTTTCATTGTTTAATCATAAAAGGAGGTGCCCTGAGGTATCTATTGCTGCTGTATCTCTCTCAAGGGATGGTTGCTGCATTTCAGTGATAATGAAATGATCCTTTTGTATTGTTTTCTAATCTATTTAAACATGTGAAACTTAAATAGATTATTGTTCTAACTGCTTAACTATCTTCTTTGTTGGAAATGACTGATTCAGTCATACATCCATGTAAAAATATCCTCTGCACACAGATAAACACAAACACTTGGAGTTTGACTGCAGATGCTGTTTCAGAGAAGCTCGTGTGTTTCTGGGTGTCTTTCCCACAGCTGTAAATCTTTCACTCTGTCAGCTGCACATCTCATAGTTATCTCAGCCCAGCTGAGAAGGAACAGAGAAAAAAAAATAAGGAAATGTGAGCGTTCTTTGGATTTGTTCCCGTATTTTGAGCCCAATTTTGTACCTGACATTAGGCTGAAAAATCACATTTTGATTTGGTACAGGAGGTAACAGAGACCTTGCTAAGATTCCATCAGAAACAGGTCAGAGGTTCAGATACAAAGCAATGAGTCCTGGGCTGCTTTATAGTTATGAAAGTTATTCACAGATCTCTAGTATTCCAAATGTTTTAATGTTTGTAATGATATCTCAGGCCTTCCCTTACAGCAAAATAAACCCTATGAATGTTAAGTTTAACAGTTCCATGTTAATTGTAAGCAGCAGTGTAATTGCTGATACATGTTAATAACAAGCATTTTGGCAAAGAGTATTCCAATATTTAGATGCAGTGAAATGTATGGAGCAATCTGCCAAAGATAACAGTCTACCCAAACTACACCACTAGACATTTGCAAAATGATGAGGATAAGAAACATGAGAAAATCTTGCAGCTTGAATGTCCAACAAACCAAGGCTGGGAGGGTCCTTCCCATTCCAGACACAAGCCCAGTACCTGTGGTTTGTGGTTCAGCTGTAGTCAGGGATATCCCCACTGGGGTTCATGTGTCCAAAGAGAAGAAGAAACAGAAGCTGGGGGAAGCCAGTGGAATTCACATGTTCCTCCATACATGGTATGACCTCTTCATGACCATCCAGGGTCCATTTCTCTCCTGGAGACAAATGTACTTCAGCTACAAAGGATGGAAAACTGGGATTCTCTTTCCTAATTTGGTTTTCCCCCTTCTTCCTTCCAAAATGGTTGGACTTGCAAAAAGAGCTTGTGCAGACAACCAGCTTGTTTCTCCGTTTTTCTCAACTCTCACAGAGCACATCCCTTAGTGTGTGGTGCATTGAGGAGGCAAGGGCTAGGATGGCTTTTATCCACCACAGATGCAGGCTTCTGCAGCACAGAATTTTAAACCCTGCTCTTTGTTCCGTAGGCTTCCATGTCTGAAGAGAAAAAGGAACCTTAGTGCTCTGTTAGGCATTAACCAGGAATGTAATTATTTTTTTTATTTCTTTTGTCCCAAGGTATAGCAGGAAGTCGTCAAGTATTTATGAAAACAAATCTGAGACATCTAACGTGGAAGCATCTAACAATAAAAACAGGAATTCCAGTCCCAGCGCCAGACAAAAGAGAGGTAGGAGTTCTGAGACAGAGCTTTTGCTTCCAAAGGGTAATATTTTTATAATTGCACATATTTCTGGAGTTTGATGAGGATACTTTAAATGTATGTTGTTTAAACCCAACATAAGAAAAACAATGCTGCAAAGCTGTACCATGAAACTTCCTGAACACCAAAAAGTGTTACTAGTTTAGGAATTTTAAGTCTGAACTTTGATGCATTACAGTGTTCTTTATGAAACTTGTGTTTTTTAAAAATGGAATTTTGGGGACAATAATGTATGCATTTTAACCTTCTGTATCCTGGTGAAATTGGTTTCTAGGTACATTTAATTTTAAGGCTGTCTGTGGATGTTGCTAACTGATTTCCTTGCTTTATGTCTGAGGTTTTTTGCATCCTCTAACCAAAGGTTCCCCTCTGGTGTATAGTGAATAAACCCACACATTGTCAGGAAGTCCCTGTGTTGTTTGAGGGCATAAGTACAACAGATATTCTATATAGTGTAGGTTAAAATGAACTGAAGATGAGAAACTGAATCTCATCTGACAGTAGCAGGAAGAGAAAATGCTTTGACAGCAGTTTCTCTTTCAGGCAGTATTTCTAAATGCTAGAGCAAAGAATTTTCTAATAATATAAAATGAAAATTGTGAGGTCTTAAGAGACTAATGCCTAAATGAGGCTTAAAGTAACAGCCTCTTTATAAATATAGTAAAAAAGAAAGTGGAATATTTTCTCTTTGAAAAATAGGCTATTCACCAAAAGATTTTTCATTTCAATAAGTTTTCATGGTGAGAAATGAAGTTATGGATTCTTCATTAAAAATCCAATCTTAAAAAAATTTGTTTCAGTAAATTTTTTAAAATATAAACTTTTTAAAATTAAGAAAGTGGAAAAGTGACTTTTCATTTGAAATTCATAAACCCCTTAAAAAAAATCCTGGAAAATTTTTGAAGTTTTTAACTGGTTCAGCTTAGCAAGAGTGTGGGAACTGGGATCACCCTATGTACTGATTGTCATTCTTCTGTCTTGGCTTTCCCATGACCAGCTCCTCAGGGCTCTGGCTTTGATCCCACTAGCTCAGCCCAGAGCCTCCTCATCCTCTGCTGGGTGGCTGCTCCTGCAGAGCTGGGCAGTGAGTCCATCCTCCTTTAGGGATTTGGGTATCCTGTGTGTGCTGGGCTGCAAACCAGGCTGCACAGAGCCAGCAAAGAGCTCTCCAGCTTTAGATGTCCCACCAAAACTTGAGGCTGTGTCCCTGTGATCAGGGGTTGTGTCTCTGTGATCTGGCTGCTCCTCTGCAGGGGCTGAACTACATATCTGTCCTACATATAAACCCCTGTTTGATGTGACCTGACTGGTGCAGTCACTGCCTTGAAGCCATATGGGAGCAGATCCTGCAGCAACCTGTGGGGACCCCCTTGTCTGACTGCCCAGATCAAAGCAGGGCAGTTGGAGCAAGTTGCTCACAGCCATGTCCTGCTGGGCTCTGAATAGCTCCAAGGATGGCGACTCCACAACTGCCTTGGGGATGCAGTCCCAGCCTTTAACCACCTTCACAGGAAAAAAGTTTTTTTTCACATTTTAAAATGGAATTTCCTGTATTTCAGTTTGTGCCCACTGCCCCTCTCATCCTGTCACTGGGCTCCACTGAGAAATGTCTGTCTCCATCTGCTTTAGCTGATAAGACCCCCCCCTGAAACTTTTCCTCTCCAGGCTGAAAAATCCTATTTCTCACACTCTCTCGTCACATCAGCTGCTGCAATGCCTTAATCATCTTCATGGCCTTTCACTGGATTTACTCGAATGTCCATGCCTGTCTTGTCCTGGGGAGCTCAGGACAGGACAGCATTTCTTGTGCTGCAGAGAGGGAAAGCATCACCTCCCTGGTCCTGCTGGCACAGCTCTCCTAACGCAGCCCAGGATGCTGTTGGCCTGCTTTGCCACCAGCACACATTGCAGGCTCATGTTCAACCCACTGCCCATCGGGACCTGGTCCTCATTATGCTTGGAAATGGTTTCCAGGGTTATCTGGTATACTTGCAGAATAAAGGAAAAGGTTTGAAATAACTCGGGTGGAGACAATGTGAATTTAGAGACCAGTGTACAGTGCTTTGCTGGGGCTGAAAGGCTGGGGGGGGACTTGTGAGCTCCTTACACGGTTCCTCAGTGATGTAACTGCAGAGCTGAAGAACCAACACTGAAACCTGACCCTTGCAGACATGCACTGATGTATTTACTGTGGGACCCTGATAATGAAATGCTATGGATTTCCTTGCCCTAAGCAAACAGAAAGTAAATGCATTTTATGTACCAGTTTGTGGATTCTTTATAAGCTGCAGTATCTTTACAAGGCTGCCTTGCAGCGGGAGCAGCCGTGGCTGGGAATGGTTCTTAGGCCAGCACAGATGGTCTGACAGCCACAGGCAGCCCCACAGCTGAAACCATCACTCATCAGCAACTCCTCACCAGATGCATCTGCCTGGCCCAAAGCCGGCATCGGGGCACTGGGTAGAAGGAGCTGACGTGATACTTCTGTGTTGTTGAAATCTGTTAATCTCACACCCACCTATGCATGCAGGCACCTCAGATCCTGAATTATCTTGGCTGCAAATCAGGAAGTGATGGGATGCACTTTCCTTTGGAAGCACAGCTTGTCTGTCGCTTGTCCATCAGTGTGGAGTCGCTGTCTCTTTGTGTTCCCTTTGTACTTCTGGTCTTCATTTGTCGCTCTGATGATTTTCACTCGGCAGTGTATGAAGCAAAGAAGAGGAAAAGCAGCCACCACATGGCCTTAGTCCTGCTCTTTTGCCATAAACCTTCTGTGTGTTACCTGCCCACAGTAAGAGAGGAGCAGATGCAGAATTTGGCAGGAATGTGTGGATGTGGGGGGTTGATCCAGGTCCACCTGTTTCCTGCAATGCAAGTAACTGAGTATCTTTCAAACCCAGAGCCTCAGGACGTCGATCCATCTGTGACTGATCTCTTGAGAGGCGGCTGTCAGGCAGCAGGGCTGACTTATTCTTGTGGGAGCCTGGCATGTAAGCTTTGCTGGCATGGCATCCTTACATCCCAGCAAAGCATGAGATCAGGTGCATGACTTTGTGCCCGCTTTGGAGGCTGTTAGGAGGACTTTAGGAGGTAAGGCTGAGAGCAGATCAGCTTTAGGGCTGACAAGGGCAGACTGCTCAGTGCTAATGCTGGGTAGCAGCAGTGGGACTGCTCACAATGCTTGCATGTCTTGCTCTGCAAGGCTTCTTCTGTTATTTCTCCCTCCAACCTTGTTGTACCAACCACAGTGATGTGTTTTCACAGTAAAAGGCACTAGATCCTTTTTAATGAGCTTGCTGCTAAACTGTATTTTCCTTTGATGAGAGCTACATCCCTTCACCTGTTTTTCTTTGGTTTGGTTTTGTTATTGTTCTCCATTAAAACTCAGTGAGCCAAACTCAACCCAGGGGCTCTGTTTGGCTCAGCTGGTTTAATCACCCTGACCTCATGTGACCTTTCTAGTTGATTAGCTCTTGCTCAGGCTTGAACTGAATCAAAATTTATTTATTTATTTTTGGTTGTCATCCAGTGCTAACCTTTCCTTTCCCATAAGCTGAACAGCTGACCCTTCCTTCCTTATTTCTCTTCCCTCTCCCTCTCTCTCCTAGTTGATGCTTCCACCAGCCTTAACCTTGAGCGCACAGCGCTTGCTAGAAAGCGATTCACATTGCAAGGTCTTTCCAACCGCAGAGCTCCACCCAAAGGTAAAACCACCCATGCAGCATTTGGTCTCAGGCCATCTGTCTCCTGCACTCCCACAGTGTTCTCTCCATCCCATAGTGCCATCCATCACTGTTTCCCAAAGTGCTGCTGCGTCTCACCCAAACGCTCCTGCCCGGTGCACACATTTGGCTCCTCTTCTCAAAGACACCGTTACCAAAAATTGCTCCCACAGCAGTGTTGGCAAGGCAACCTCTGAGTTGGCCAGTTGGGTCTTTTACTGCTGCACATTGCAAGTAATGGTAATTTCCAGTTTCTCTCAAGGGTCAAAGTGTGAACTGGTTTTAAATGATCAGTGTAACTTCTTTCAGCAACTTACAGGCTCAAAGGGAAGAGAACCATCCCTGTGTTGTGCTACACAAGGTTTTCATGTGTTAGATTGTTCATCGGTTGGACCTCTTTGTCTTCCAAATGTTGCTTATCTGTGGCCTAGTGATTACTCTGGGGAACTGAAGAATTCAGGAGAACTGGGATTTATTGCCATATCTCCCTAATTATTTTTTATGATACTGTAAAATTGTATGTTCTGGGTCTTTGTGCATAAATGTTTAACAGATATTTAATATCCATGAGCAGAGAGCATTGTGTGTTCCTGGATGGCTGTACAAGGAAGAGACTTGAGAGCAAAGAAAGAAATGTGAACAGAAATTAAACTTCATGACTACTTACAATCACTTTCTGATAAGATGCTGCAATTGCTCCTTTTATTGTTATTGTGTGACTTTTCTCCTGTTCTGATCAATGATATTTCCTTCGTGAGACAAAGGGTTAGTGTGCAGTGATGGAGAGGGTGAGCATCAAAGGAGGAAGAAGCAAGATGAAAGAATAAGAAGAGAAATGCAGAAGCAATAAATTGCATTATTATGAAGTAGATAAGAGTGTAGCAAGAGCCAGGACAGCCATAAGATTCTGGCTGCAAGGCTAAGGCTGCACATGGTATTAAGATCTGAGGTACATAAACCAGTTCGTTGTCTGAATACCAAAACCTGTGATTTCTAGGTCCTGTGACTTGGGGAAATTAATTACAAAATACAGATTTCAGAAATAGTGTAATTTGTGCGAGTTTGGATCTACAACTTTGGTTTGGGCCTCTTTTGTTTTTTTTTTATCTGAATTTTTCTTGTCATATGAAATGTCTTGCCTTATGTTGAATGTTCCAGACAGTGAAGCACAGCTCAGAGGAGTTCATACCCCCTCAGCTGTAGGCACTCTCACCTCGAAGACTTGCTGGGTCTGGTTATTTGGGATTCCTGGGAAACACCTCTCTTACCCAGTGTGGTGTTTCACCTTGTGCTGTTTTGTCACTGATCTGGTCCTGGCCTAGAGGGAACCATTGTTAAACAGGCTGGGTGATGGGGTCATTCCTGCAGGCAAAGCCATGTTAGCCTTACATGGGCTGGCTGTTAACGCAGATGGGAAGGTGTGAGAAGGGAAGTGTCTGCAATCAGCTTGTCCTGCTCTTGAACACTTTGTCTAAAGGTTCATTACTGAACGTGGCAGGGGATGGTGCATTGAGCTGAGCACACTTTGGTTCAGACTTCTGTGTCTGTTCATGTCCAGAACACACTAAATAAGGTGAAAACAAGATTACCTGATAGATATCAACTGGTAGTGGAGCATGGATGCTCAGAGAAATGCTGAACTGTCTGCCCAGGCGGGATGTTATGGGGTAGAAAATTTTGTATATAAGGACCTCAGTGTTTTGGACAAAGAAATGCTGATGTCAGGAGGAGAAACTTTACCATCCTGCACTCCACTGATCCAGAGATCCCCCAGGGAGCCATGGCAGAGCTGGCACCCAAGTGTATCAAAGTCCATACTCAGCACTCTGCATCTCCCCCACCCTTGGGTCAGCATTAGCCATCCAGGTTGGCAGAGCCAAGCTCCTGTTCCTTGGTGTTGGCACAACTCCAACACATCTCACAGTGAGTTTTAGAGAATTCGTGTCTTCACTCCTGAGCAGACTTAGAGAGAAGGCAGGGTCCTAATTGGAGTAAACAAAAAACTGCTCTGTAGCCTTCACTCGTTTGTCCTGGTAAGGATGGAGGCTCAGAGAGTTTTCAGGCATCCACACAGTTAAATTCTAGAAATGGCACATGTGAACTCCAAACCATTCATATTTGTTTTTCAGTGTACTTCAGGTCAGTCATCACATAACAAGCAGTTCAGTGTCTAAAATAATCCAAACCTCATCTCTAGACACACACCCCATTCTAGTCATCACGCTCATTTCTCTGTGTTTTGTAGCTGTACTTGGACACTGTTGGTTGCTAAAATAATAATGGTCATGAGTCTCCTTTCTGAAGTATTAAAATTGGTGCAATTGGAATTGCTTTGAAAATATGTCCACAGCAACTCTTTTCCGTGCATCTCACTTTGTTGAGGGTATTTTTCCTGTCTGTTTTAGAGGAGCAAC
This sequence comes from Empidonax traillii, assembly GCF_003031625.1. NCBI lineage: Eukaryota > Metazoa > Chordata > Aves > Passeriformes > Tyrannidae > Empidonax > Empidonax traillii. The sequence continues at coordinate 786,675 of NW_020955419.1, read as the reverse complement.
CTGCCTTTTATTTACCTTTTTCCAGCTGCCGCTTTGCTTTGAACATCTTTTACCCTCAGTGCTTATTAACCTCTAACCCTGCCCTGCATTGCATGTCTGTTCTCCCAGATCCAGAGTCTAAGGAAAGAGAAGTTACCCGTCGCTTTTCCCTTGCCTCCTCCATCAGCACCACAGTAAATGCTTCTGCTGTGACCAAAGGTACCGTCACACTGCTTGCTCAGCTCCCCCCCTCCCTGCCTCCTGCTGATACATTCACTGCCAAATGCTGTCCACAGAGTGACTACACCAGGCTCAGTTTTTACAAATGCAGGAGGTTCCAGCAGAAGAAGAGTCAGGCCCAGTGTAAAACACCTGCAGGGAGGCAGCCCAAGATGTTCTGAATGTATATCAAGGTGTGCTGCCAGCACACAGAATGACTCTTCCCAGTTTCTCCACAATAAGCTTCAAAAAGTGTTGCTGGTTTCCATGGAAACTGGATTAATTTTTGGGTGATGTGGGGTTAGGTTTCCAACTTCTCCTTGCTTTGGATTAACTGAAATTCAATTGAAATTATTTCTTTAAAGCTCTTCACGATTTTTGCTTTCAAGAAGGAGAGAATCTCCTCATTGTTCAGCAGACATCAAGAAAGCCAAAAATAGATGCCAGTTTTAAGCATATTTAGCATAATCACAATTATTATTAGAAATTATGTTTGCAAGGAGATTTTCAGCCATGTATGAAGGCACTGACCTCTGTGCAGTTCGTGTGGGAATTTATGGAAGTTTAAGGTTTGAGCTTTATTTTGAGAAAAGGCAGTTCTACAAAATTTACTCTAAATCACTGCATTAGCACCTACATTTAAACTCAAAAGCAAGCCATGCATTTGGGCAAGCTGGGTGTGTTGAAAATCAGCAAGACTGTAGACACCTATGCCTACGTGTCAGAGATACTTTTGAGAACAGAACATATGGTCTTATAAGGAATTCTGAATATACTCTCTTTTGGCAGTTCTTGGAATGAAGCGGAGGAACTGATTTGCAAGTGCAGGGGCAATTCACAAACCTAAATAGAAGGAAAAATGTCTGAATTAATTTGTATAAAAATCTTTCCTCTGTATTTGTCAGGAAGGAAGTTCACACTATTTGATGCCTTCTCAGTAGCTGTGAAGGGAATGAACAGCATCCTTGACTGCCATGAGGCTGTCAGGAAATGAGCCTGTGCTGGGATTGATGGGCACAGGAAGGACGTGACAGTCCCGCTACCTACAAATGTTTCTTTCCCAGCCCCTTTGGACCGTAACAGTAAAACATCACCACATGAAAGTGATGGGCATAGCACAGGAGGAGAGGTTCTTAGAGCTTCCTGTCCTTGGCAACAACTTCAGAAATACATGATCAGTTATTAAATTATGGGAAGACTGAATTATTTCCTGATAATTATTTTCAAAGCTGAAGAACAGAACGAAGCCCATATTGAAAAGAAAGTGGGCAACAAAGGGTTGTCCTTTAGTGTGGTTTAACAAAGAGAGCATGTGTGAACTGCAATGAAATTCAAACTCTGTTACACTTTCATATCAAAAAATCCTGTCCTAGAATCCTGATGCCACAAGACTGTTGGCAGTCTTTTGGAAGTTGAGAAAGCTACTTTTGTAATGATTTTAAAAGCTAGAAAATAAAAGCAGTGCTTTTCAACTAAATGTTTCATTTACAGCATCTCTTTTAAGAAACTATTTCAGATGACAAAAGAACTGAAGCCTGAGTCTTGTCTCAGCATCAGCCCAAATTCAGGTCTAGCCAGGGTATTTGGATCATCTCTTTCAAGGCTACGGCTACTGCTGTCTGCTCCTCACTGCTGACAGTTCAGCTCCCTCCTCATGCGGGGCCGGGACGCAGGAGAGGCTGTGACAGGTGTCCTCCACTGCCGTGGGGCGTAAGTGTTGGCTTTTGTGGGCTCTGCCCTGCCAGTCTCACGGGTGAGAGCTGGGACTGTAAATCTGGCTGCCTTAGTGCCATCTCCTGGTCAAGAGTGAGAGGGAACATCTGTGGGACCTGATGGGAAGCAGATACTTTTACTGTGATGTCTCAATGTCTTTTGCCAAGAGGGGTCTGTTTCCTATCTGCTTCACAGAAGTGCTTAGCTGCACCACCTAGAATTTATTGGTTGACATTTTTTTCTGGGTGAAAAGGAAAGTTTTAAGAAGGTAGTGTTTCCAGGTAATGGGAAAGCAAGTTTCTCCTTTAACAATGTTTACAGCCTTGTGACTTTGTAAACTTCACACAGGTCCCCTTGTTCCTGCAGTTAAAGTCAAGAGACATGAGATAAAGAGTGACCCAACTCCCCTGGGGTTTGAAGGTATGAGTATTTCCATCCTGCATGAAAACCTGTTTGGTGATCATTTGATATTATTCACTGAATTCACATCACAGCTGGCAGATGACACGAGTCCACTGGGGCTTTGGGGTCAATTTATCTGTATAATTGGGATAAAGACAGCTTGTCACTCCCTTGCCTGTCTCTGGTACTTATGTTATATTCACCTAGGGATGGGCCTAAATTAAAACTCCAATTCTCTGCCTGTTTTGGGAAGTAATGCCCTAGACTATCCCCTGGATCTGGATTTTCTGCCCAGCTTCTGCCTCCCCATGAAGTGTAGCCTCAGGGAGCCAAGGGGCTACTTTTCACCCTCCCCTGCAGTCTGGCCACTTGCACCCTCTTCCCTTGTTAGTGTCTGTATCTAATGAGAGGAGCAGGAGCCATGTGCATGAAGACTACAGAAGAGGCTAGACTGTGCATCAATAGCCATTTTAAGGTGCAGTGTTTCATTTCAGACAAGCAGAATTTCCACCTATTTGTTGCAGCAGATTCATCAATCACTGTTTAATAAACAATACAAAAGAGTTAAGTTGGGATGCTGTAACCCAAGCACTGGAAGATCACCAGCTTCCATTGTCAGTTTTCCCCTTTACCTGAGCGTTTGCCAGAACCTGGGACACCAGGAGCCAGGTACCCCTGCTGCAGGAGAGGGAGGAGAGAGCTGTAGGGTGAAGAATTCTTTCTTAGCATTGTGTCATTCTGCACAAAAGCTTGGTAGAAAGAGCAGGTGAACAGGTCAGTGACAGAATCAGTGACATATCAGAGCTGTGTCCTGTGTCACCCTCTGCAGGAGAAGAGACTGGAACAGAGAGGTTGGAAGAAACAATTCAGAGAGAGCAGAAGTAGTTTTGCTGTTGGCAGAATATTTCCTTTTGTCAGTGACCCCTGGCACTACATTTAGAGTCATCGTGGCACCCAAGAGTTGCCCAAACTGTGGTGTTTATACCTCACTTTCCCCACTGACAGATAGCTCTGGTCTCAGCACACAGGGGCTGCAGAAGAAGGGGGGATTTCAAGGTACAAGGACTAACTGTAGTATAGAACTGACTTGCTCCTCACTGCTGAAAACCAAGGTCCTACTGCCCAACATCCATCACCAGACTGAGTTTTTTAAAGGAGGAAACAATGAACTTTATCATCCCTTTACCAGAAGATATTGCTGCTATCGCCAGGGCTCTGACAGAGACAATAATACAAAAGATTTAATGTACTTAGATAAAAATGTCCTCCCCCAACATTGCATTGCATTCATCGAGAGTGAAATAATTAATTTCTGGCCTCCCTGGTCCCCTGTTGCTGCTCAGTGGGTCAGCATCAAAACTATAGACCATCACCTACAGAATGATTTGAAATGCTGCAAGGAAAATACATTAAAATGGGTAAGGAAGCTGTAATGAAATAGAACACTGCACTGTTCACCCAGCAATCATTTTCCTTAATTAACATCAATATATCTGTTTGATTCATTTGGCTGTTCTCTGTCCTTCTCAGACTTATAGTTTTTCTGTGGAATGCTGCTGTCCTTTCACTCATTTGTGCTGGTCATGTGTCTCCTCTTGTATAACTGTTGGACCCCAGTCCACCTGTTTGTTAAAAAGACTGCAGGGGTGATGCAGGAATTCACTTTGTACTGGTTGTCTGGTCACTATTTCACCTCAAAGACACAAATTGTACTTCCTGTCACAGATGCCTTTGAGAACACCATATTGGCCCAGACTAACTCTAATACCGGTTCCACCATGAGATCCGTACCTAGATCTGCTTCACAGACAGGTAAACAGAATTAAAGAAGTTACAATCTCAATTTGAGAGTGTAATCTAAGCTTATTCTAATATTTACGCTCTTTAACATAAAGAGATTTTTCTCTCCTGGTGAATATAGTTTCCCATCAAAGCAATGAAAGAACAAACTTGGGTCACTAGCAGATATAGAAACAATGCCTCAGATTCTGGTTTTCTGAGGTCAGGAACAGCTGAACATAATTCTTTTAATTGATGCCAGAGAGCTCAGAATTTGATGTCTTATTTTATAGCTTGAATTAAGTATGCAAAACTTGGGCTATTTCTTAGTCTCTGAAATTAGAACAGCAATTTGTATGGAAGAGAAAGGCTGATGCATATATTTGCAAGGGATCCTTGCTGGTGAGGTTTCTGCCTTGGATGCTTCCTACAGATAACAGTGGCAAAAGATTACAGAAACTTTGTCTAAGGGGGAAGAGGGATATCTTTTTCTTTTGGTGTTTGTAGCCCAACTTGTGACTTTGAACTAAATTTACTGTAGCAATTTGAAGTTAATTAGCATCAATGTATTCTTGTATGTTTAGACACTTGCCAGTATTTTGCTTGTGTGAATAAACTGATAGAGAATAGTGCCAATTCAGGGGTTGTTTTACACCCTTAAAAGTACAGATGACCAAACTATACCTGTGGGGTTCTAGCTGGGGTTGCAGCTCTGGAGGAAGAAGGTTGCTCTGTCTCTTGTAACTGGATTGCAGTTGTGGGAGCAGTCACAGCCCCTGGGAAACAGGAGGGAGGAGAAGGGGCTGCAGAGCTGCATGACCATGTGTTGCACCAACCAGTGCCTATAGCAGGAAGGATGTGCATTGGGAGGGATTAAATAAGTCAATTAATAAACCTGTTTCTCCCAGATCAGGTCACTTTTCTGTTTACTGCCAGAATTACTTGGCTTGGTTTGGCATTGTCCCAGGCCAGGTTTTGGTGTGGGTTGTGAGTGCTGGGATATGTAATCTCACCATGTGAACATCTGTCTCTGTGCCCTGTGGTCAGGGCACTGCTTTGCCTTGCCAACCAATGGCCCACAGGATGTAAAGAATTTGGTTCAGCATCTGCTCAGCCCAAGTCCCTCTGAATCAGCTGATGCAGAGCAGGTACATTATTTAGGAAGCACGTGGTGGTTTGACTGACTGTGTTCAGCTTGCATCTGTCAGGGCTGCAGAAATCTTTGGGAGATGCAAGTTGTGTTTCCTCTGAGCTGGAGTGTAGTCATCCCCATCCCCACCAAAAAAGGGACAGGCATCAAGTGAAGGAAAGTGCAGATCATGATTTCTCTCTGTACAGAAGAGTCTGAGCTACTTTTGCATCAGGTGAGCCTCAGATAGGCAGGTTTTATAAGGCTCAGCCTCAGTTTCCCTCAGGACACACCCTACGGACATTCCTTTGGAGGTAAAGAAACTGGGGCTGTTGTGCTTGAGCTGGAAATCTCTCATTAAGTCCTTTCCACTGGGCTGGGGTGGTTCTGGGTGTAAATCGTGCAGTAAGACTCCTAAGAGCAGAAATACAAATTAGACCTTCTCTTCATAGCCCCAAGGTCTGGTTTTCTTTGTGCCTTGCTGTTTATTGCCTTGCCCTTTCCTGCACTTCCAGCCTTCTCCAGGGTATAGTTCTGTAAGTTGCTCGGGTGGTAATACCCCCTTGGGGTGAGATGGAGGTAAGAAGTCGACACAAATTCCAGTTTATAGATAGATGTGTGGAGGCAAGATGGAAATGGAACGAGCACAGCTTTCTGAAAGTCACATCAGCACCACTTACCGTTTGCTACAGCGCTGGCTCAGCAGAAATATTCCTGGTCCTTGCTTTTTGTACCTCCTGCACTGAAGGGATTTAGCAATGCTAAACACTGGAAGCATCGATGGACATGCACACTGTGGCCTCCCACAAATAACAGCGAGTGGTACAGGTTTGTAGAGACAAAATAACAGCTGTGATGTAATTTTTATGGCAGAACCAGGGAATAAGCTATAAAAAGGCACAAACAATTCAGGAAGTAGAATAGTGAGAAGTGAACCTGTGAGCTTTATTTTATAAAGACTGATTCTGAAAGAGGCTAATGACTGATAGCTAACCCTTTTTTGTGTGTGTTTTTATGTCCTTTGAAAAGGTTGGCCCAGCAGGCAAATGCCTTCTCTAGACACATTTGAAGATTTTGAAGCCATCCCTTCCAGCATGGATGAACTCTCCAACTCTTCTGACTTGGAGGAAGAGACCAACCCTAACAATGTAATTCATTTTTCAAATTATGCTACCCCTTTCCCAGCACAACATCCTCCCCTCTAAGAATCATGATGTAACCTGCAAAGTCTGGGTTCATACCAACCTTAAATTCATGGATCTGTGGTAATACAGAAGATGGGAGTTTGATCTGGGGTGTTGGGAGATTATTTCAAGACTATTTTGTTGATCAGAATGAGGAACATAAAAAGTCACTCTTACTTGTAAGCTGTCACTTCACTTGTTACAGAAGTGAGGGAAAACTCTGAGACTTTAAAAAAGTAATTTCAGACTTTCCCAGATAACTTCACCTGGTGTCACAAAACCAATTTTTATATTAGAATAATGGCTGGCTGGTTAATCCTAAAGCCTGAATGCACAGCACAGTTCTGTCCTAATTTTGAATAATATTTAACCTGGGCATGATAAAAGGAATAAGAAGTGACACAACTCCTTAAAGAAGAAATCTCTGTTAGCTTGAAATGCCTAATTCAGTGTTTAACTAAACTCACTCTCTTTTGCACCCATAGTGACTCTCTTTCTGGTGCCTTGTTTCATTCATTTTAGGGGAGCAATCTTTTTCGGGTAGAAGGCAGTTTTGACAGCTGTTTCCCGGATTCTCTGACTCTCGAGGATGGAGATTTGGTGCAGTTCGTGCAGGAAGGAGAGAACGGTCAATGGTAAGTGCAGCAGAGAGACAGGATTTGACAGGTTAAACAGCCATAAATGCCTGGAAAAGATGGAAAATATTCAGAAGAATGTCAAAGTCTCTTCAAAATCAATCCATATCCCCTCACCCCATTGACCACAACATGAAAGAGGCAGTGGGAGGCATGAACACACAAACAACTTTGGTTAATTCCACCTGGTTGGCTTTCATCCCAAATGCTTGTGACAGGAGGCTTAAGAGGACAGAAGTTTGTATAAAGGAAATGGAGGGGATTATCTAGACTTTTGACACTTTCCAGCCACAAGGGCACTGTCAAAGGCAGCACCCCCCTATAGGACACATCAATAAAATCCCCACACCTTCCACTGAGAGCATTTTTAGCCCGGAAGGTTTAGATGTAAGCTGTGACTGACAACGGGGAATGAGTCTGGCCTCCCCTGACTCACATGTGTTGTGGTGCATTTGATTGTGTTAGTGTCCAGCCCTGCCTGGACATCTGAATTCTCCCTGCATGGCAGCGTGGAGGAAAAAGATCTGATCTCCTAAAGTGCCTGTGCAGTCAGACCCTTCACTCAGAACTGACATGAGAAGGGAGCAATTTCCATAGGGTAAAGTAGCTGGGTAGTGAACTAAACCCATCCTCCCTGGGTGGTGTTTACAGCAAGGGGGATGGATAATATGAAATATTAATTTTCTTCAGCTCTGAATTTAGAATCATAGAATCATTTAGGCTGGAAAAAATCTCCATGGAGTCCAAGCATTAACCCAGCACTTCCAAGCCCAAAGTCAGTGTCTCAAACACAGGCCAAGGCTCTGCTTCCTTGTCAGTCTGCTTGAAAGTGAGCTTGATCTGGGATCCTGGGCCACCATCTGAGACTGAAGAAACTCAGTCACCAGGTGCCTGTAGGACTGCCCTGGGTCCTCTGCCTTCTTCCTTAGTTTAGGAAACAGCTGCCCAACATGCACCTCTAAGAAACACAACCCAGGGAAAGGGAATGTAGGAAAATTCACTGACTGTTCTTTGAGTTTCAGGCTCGTGAAGAAACTGGTCTCTGAGAAAAGTGACTGGGTTCCTTCCAGTATATTGCAGCCAGCAGAGGGGGACAGTAACAACATAATTAAGAACAGCAATGCAGGTAACAGAAAAAACGTGTTACTGGCATTTATTTTTTATTTCCATATGAAAAAGGGTGTGATTAAAAAAAATGTGATAAAAAAGTGCACTTTTTGTTTTAAAGCACTCACCTGAGTGTATGTGCTGCAGTCTCTGGTGATGTGGCTGAGCCAGCCTGAATTTGGTGCCTGGGTGTCAGAACTAGTCAGGCACAGCAGCTTTCCTCGGCATGCTTTAATTGTTTACCCCTCCCTGGGCAGAACTTGAATCTCCCACCAAACTTCTGTGGCTACCAGTCCTTTACAGCCAGCCCAAGTGTGTCATGTGGCAGGGTGTGCCTGCGGGGTAGCTTTGATCCTGACATGGATAGCGTTTTGGATGGAGATCAGCATCAGGGCTGTGGTTCTGGCCTAGGTTTGAAAACATTAAAATTTCATGAGCCATTACTGCTTTCATCATATTTCACAGCTGGCTCCAAAAGCTGGAGGAAGGGCTGCTCTGGCACAATTTCAGCCAAATCAGCACTAAAAGTCATCCTTTCTTCAGCTTTGGTTCTGACCTAACACCCAAACAGGTTGCAGTGGAAAAGCTGAATCTCAGCAACTTTGCACATCAAAGGTTTACAATTTTAGAGTAATTTTTGCCCATCCTTAAATATAATTTACCAAAATGTGTCCTGCTTTTCTTCTGGTAACAGAGGACAACAAAATCTGGCAGAGCCATTCCCTAGGGACCTGCAAAAGAGACCTGCCAGCACTTTATTCTGAATTACTGGTCTCTCCTGATTTTTCTTCCCTTTGGTCAGTTTGTTAAAGTGGAGGAAACCTTTTTTGAACCTCAGGATTCTTTGCTGTGTTTTAAGGGGAGTTTGGTAATTGCTGCTCCTTCACCTCCACAGCAGGTCAGTTCTGTCTTCACCCTCAGTGCCCAACTATAGCTCTCATTTCATTGGCATGTCTAATGCTTCAAAAGGAAAACAAAGCCACACGCACATTACAGTTCATTATATGCCAAAAGAGCCTCCCTTGCCTTTAGTGAAGGAATTAGGAGAACAGTGGAATTGTGATTATTTATGTTTTATTTTATTTCAGGCTTTTAACAAAGAACCTCAAGACTGTAGATGGAAAATCCTGTAGACATATTGTAGTGACAATGCCCATGTCCTCCTTTTCAGACATGTACAACGATTCCTGCAGTACAGCCTCAGTAGAGTCAGACACGAAGGAAAGTGAGGTGGCCAAAAGTTTCCCAGCAGAACAGAGGGCTGGCAGCTGAACAGCAGGACCAGCCTTCCTCAGGACCCCATCCATCTGTCTTTATTTTGGGTGGACACTGGATCAAAGTTGCCTTTCTCACAAGCTCTGAGGTTCACAATTCACTAAAACTTTATCACCACGAACAGATGAGAACTGTGCTGTCCACCTGGCAAGCTGGAAAAAACAAACTTGAAAGGAGCATTTACCATCCAGAAAACATCAAAGCTACCTTCAGTATTAGAGGAGAAAAATGCTTCTCGCATTGGTTATCAAACAGTTTCAGAAGATGTGGCCTAAATTAGGTCGACAGCAGAGCTGAAGAGTTTCTATGCACGCACCTTTTGGCAACTTTGCTTGAGCACCACGTCACTGCACGGGGCACGTGATGGTTACAAGTTCTTGCTCTACCGTGGGGTCGCCTGGGGGTTTTCCCATTTGCTTGCCTCTGGCTGTGCCTTCCCTGTCCTCCTTAATTCCAGCTGATACTTCATCACAAACGTGCCCTTTTTGCTATGGTCAACACCAAAAACATCCAGTTTGAGGGTGGCTGGGGAAAGGAACCTTCTGGCTGGGACCATCAGAGAGGCTCCGTGCAGCAGTGACGTGACTCCCTGGCGATGGCACTGCTGCCCACAGCATTCCACAGCTTGGAATGACGCAGGTGGCAGCTCCTGGCTGTGACGTGGAGGTGCAGGGCTTAGCAGGGAAGTAAAGATGTGTAACAGCTACTGTGACAAAGAACATTTTGAACTGTTTTTACAATCTAAGTCGTTCCTCTGCCCCCTCTGCGGTCTCTGGTTGCTGGATCACAACCCTTTGCATTTGGTGCCGAGAATTCAATTGAATGCCATTTACTGTCACATGTTTGAGTAGACTGCATGCTTTCCTTGTGTGCTGGGCTATGAGTAGATACATTTCACCCCCCATTTGGAATATACTTAAGCATTGCAAATAGGCAGTGAGCATTAGAGTGGATAAAGTGTTGTTGTTAAATACGTCTTTCCAGGACATTTGATTAAAGGACTGTACCAAATCTCTGCCACATAAGGATGTAATGTATAATATAAAGTGATTAGAGATGTTATTATTCCTATACAAGCCATTAGCTCATTTAGAGCAGCTCTTAAGGCATGAAGGCATTTTGATGGTAATTGGGTCTTAGGCCCCACAAAAGCTGCTAATACTTTAGGAAAGATAAGTATTGACTAAGGTTTGCAAACAGGCCAAGATCAATCTGGTAAAAATGACCCTAGAAGAAGCTCAAGAGTGAGTGAGTGGCTTTCACTCTTATGGATGTTTGGTTGAACACTCAGACTAGTGGTGCTTTATGTAAATAACAAAGGGGACGAACACACTAAAACAGGAGATGAAGCAAAACCAAACCCCACTCTTTACTAACTGAGCCTCTGAGCAAAACAGTCAGTGTCTGTCTCACCTCTGCTGTCACCTTTGCAGGCACCTGAATGTTTTTCTTTCTGTCTCAGTGGAGGCTGTTGTTGCAAATATCTTAGTGTGTGAGTCAGGATAGCTGTGATGCAGGTAGATAGTCCCATTTGAGTAGGTAAAGGCTTATTCAGATTTTTTTTTTGCCTGTGAAGCCATTGCTTGATTATGATTTGCACTGTGGTGATGAATTCCCATGGCTCTTCTAATCCTCCATATCTAAACCCTGTGATTTGGACATTTTCCATTCACGACTAAAGGGCATGAGAGTTCTGTACCTTTTTGGAAAATGATTTTGTCCTACAGAGAGTGCAGCTTACCTGTTTTGTGCTGGTCATTTACCTCAGAAATGACACATAGGCTCTCAGGAACATGAATCCTCTTGGTCTACCGTAGTTATCAGCATCTTGAGGAAGAATTGATTCCTTTCAGTCCCCTAAGGAAACATGCAGTGATGTTTTCTTGTAGTGCAATTCTTTTATCCTCTCCCTAAAATGAGTCCATTCTGGTTTCAGTAATTTTTGCAGTGCTGGTGTCTACTCCTGCCCTAAGCACAGGACAGGGAAGGGGTAGGGAGCATTGACTGCATATTAATAAGTACAGTAAGCTTTTGTGTGAGGAAGAGAGAGATGGGGAAGGGTTATCCTGGGTATATGAAACTGCCAAAATGAAGATTTGTTGCTGAGAGATGGAGTAATGAAAACCTGCACTTCGGAGTTTTTGTTTTGAGGAATCTGATGGTGAAAGGGCAGTGGGAAGTCTCTGTTTGAACTGAAGAGGAGAAATCAGATATTGCCAGTCCATTTCCCACCTCTGCTGTGAGCAGGGTGACAGCGTGCAAATCCTGCATCCCCCATATCCCTGCGATACCCTCCTGCAAAATGGGAGCTATTGAATTTCCCGCCTGTTGAATTATGATGCTAAATTTTACCATGTATGCAAAAACTGGGGAGCCTTCAGGGGAAAGCCAAGCACTGAACCCCGTATGTCCCACTGTGCCCTCCAGGAGTGCCAGTGGCAGCACCCTGTGGAGCAGTCTAGAACTGGAGCAGGGAAGAGGATTGCTGATGAAATGTTGAAATGCTGATGAAATGTCTCCTCTCCCAGCTCTCCATCTCGTTGTGACAACTGCAAAGGTGTGGGCTGGATCATCACAATTCTCCTCCCTACTTTGCTTTTGGAAACAATTCCCCCCCCCCAAAAAAAAAAATGTTTTATCCTGCTGGACCAAAGTTTGAGTCACTCCTGCTCCACGAGTGTCCTGAGGATGACAGGGAACTCTCAGCCCCAGGGCCATGCAGCAGTGACACAGACCCTGCTCCTGGAACGCTGACTGTGCCACAGCTGCTCACACACACTGACCCTGAGCAGGGAGCCCACAACCAGTAACTGTGGCTGTAACCCTCCAGCAGTGCTGGTGGGCCAGAGGCAGCTCCCTGTTTCTGTCTCCACGTTCCAAACCCAGGGCACATGGCAGCCCTGGCAACTCAGTCAGGGAGACAGGGTTTGCTTTGAGGAAGAACAAAGGTCAGGGACAGATCAAGGTGCTGACAACTCCAAGAACAGCCTACAAGAAGTAACACTCTGGCTTTGCTGATGAGACAAAATGGGGTTTGATGACTTTTTGTTTGCTTTTCTTTTTTTTAAATGGTAGACAGGATAGTCTTTTAATTAGTGTATTTCTGTCAGGCAAGGTGATAATTACAGGAGTGACTCTCCATGTACAGTCTAGAGTACATTTGGTAATGTCCAGCAAGACTAATGTGTATGTAGGCCTTTGACACCATCCTTTTCAGGTAGACACACCTAAAAAATCATAGTTTTCAAAGATGGATTTCATTTCAGTGTTGTTTGGAGATGATATAGTGACCAGAAAGTAATTTAAAAGTAACAGCTGCCACTAAGCTTTGGTTGTAGAAGACACAAGATCCCAGGTGAATCTGGGCTGTAGCAGCACTCGTGGCTGAGCAGTGCCCGTGCTGCTGCACCAGCTGCCTGTGCTGGTGAACCTGCCCTCGGGGCTCAGGGTCCCCTCTGCTCTGCTGCTCTTCTGTGAAACTCCCAGGACCTTCCCATCCCCAGAAGTGCCCCCTGCTCGGGCAGGTGCGGGTGGGCAGCACAGCCCTCCCTCACCCGTGGCAAAGAACCGAGCAGGTGCCACGACACACGAGTCTTGCTTTTAGTAAACCAGGTTAACATTTAATCAGGCCTGATCCTCTCCTCTCACCTCGAGCCCCACAGGGTGGAGAATCACACCAGTGGTCGTTGTCTTGATCATAAACAGCTGCAGCCAAACCACCATGTCTGAGCTCTGGCTCTTCTTGCCAGTGACAGCAAAGCTGTGTGTGTGTGTCTTACATTCTGGTTGTGCGTGTGATGACGAGCCATTTCATTATCTATGATTTTCTTAGACTCTTGATATTTCAAACAGGATTGGGTATGAGAAAGGCCATGTGCTTCCTTTCCAAAAATACTCAAAGACTTCAAATATATATATGATTAGAAATATATAAGAATAATAAGAAAAAAGAGCCAAAATGTGTATTTCTTCTCGCAGCTGGAGCTGAAATAGCTGCTAAGATTTCCTCTCCCCAGCTGAGAATTGGTACAGTTTGTTTTTCTGACATGATTTCCATGGTGTTGATAATGATGTATTTGTATATTGTGATTGATGAGAGATAATCAGACAGGGAAAGAGCACAGAATTACCTGTCCTTTTTTCCAGTCAAGACAGAATGTATGAATTTATTACAAGAAAAAAGTGTGCAAATGAACTTCCTGTAATTAGGCCATTCTGACCTGTGTAGAACCACACTTTGTTTGAAATTTATAAAAATTATAACTAGTACAAAATCCTGTGGTTGATGTCTCTGTATGAAGCAACAAGCCAAATGAGGTTTTTCCTATTCTAAATAAATGCATATTAGTAAAGGTACCCCATCACAGCTGAAAAAATCCACATACCTGTTCAGTATAACTTTAATTTGCCCAACACACGTCACAAAAGACACAGTGTTTACCCATCTCCTTTAGTCATGTTCCTGAATCCCTGGGACTTTTTGGATAAGTTCACACAGCTCAGAGGAAGTTGTAGGATGGCTTTATTATACTTACCCCCAGGATATCTGCATGCCTTTGGCCACCAGTGTTTATTAGGGAGCAGTAATTGAGCCAAATACATGCTGTGGATCATGTAGAAAAGCAAACAGGTAAAAATAAGAATGCAGAAACACAATGCAAATCGAGCACAATATACTGGACCTAATTTCAGCCAGTACCCCGATTTCTGGGGGCAAACTTCACCTCACTTGAATTGTCAAATCACTGACCCTATCATGTTATTGCAGTGCAGTACTGATAGGGGAGAAAGAGGAATTAGGAGCATAGCAGATGCCTTTGTGCCCCCACCCAGCTGGCCCCATGGCAGCATCCCAGGGCTGGGAACGTGGCCGTGGGGGTGAGCAGGAGTGACGCTCTCCTGTTGCAGATCCCTGGGGTGCAGCTCTGCACGCCGGGACCTGCCCGTGCTGCTCCTGCCCCAGCCTGGCGTGGTCTGCAGGACGCCCTTCGTGGGACAGAGGTGAGGTGTTGCCATTTGCTGAGGAGTGGGTTTGGACACATCGCTCGTGGTGAGCCCCCCCAGCTGATCCACCTTCAACAAGCCCAGGCCTTGGTGCCAGCAAAGGCTGCTGATGGTCCCCACCTGAGACGAGAGCCCATCTGGGGCTCTGCTCAGCCCTGTCTCTCTCTTATCAGGTGCTCTGTAGAGATGGCCTGAGGTCACACCTCTCCCTTCTGTGCCTTAACATAAAAGAAGGAGTTTGGCCCTAAAAAAAGTACTTTCTTAAAGAATACAGGTGAGGTACTGATTTACAGGTTGTGACCCTCTGCTGGTGCAGTGTGCACCTGGTTATCAGAGCTGGAGGGATCTTTTGACGTGGCCTTGCAGAGCCCCAGGTCTCAGCTGCAGAGTGCAAGCCTGTCCTCCCCCAGTCAGCCCAGCACTCATTTCTGTTTTCGCTTTCTTTCCTAACCATCATTTATTTCCTTCTGTGGTAGTTTACAGACAAGAAGCACTGGCCTCCCCCTCCCTCTCCACCTCCTTCCCGGCCATGTGACTGAGCACTCCCAGCATCAAGTGAAACTTTTCAGTCCCCAGGAAAGCTTGATTTTCTCTCCACCCGCTCCACGGTGAGAAGCAGCATCTCCCCCACCTGCCATGGGGAGGAGTGCACGGCAGCTCGTCTTGCTGACCTTCAGCTGTGGTGAGTAACATCTCCATTTCTATCTGAGAAATCAGACATACCATGCCAGTTCTGTTTCCTGGCAGTCAGGACAGCACCTGACAGAATAAAAAGTTTGAACAGTTTTGTTGCTAGCAACAAGGGGGCTTTTAGTGAAGTCTCACTGCTAAGAAATAACCATAACTACAGTGAATTGCAGCTGGTATAGACTTTGTTGGATGTTTTCCTCTGTATTTCTCCTTGCACTCTGTGATAGCATAAACTCTGACTGCGTGAAGGAGTCAGCTTAAAGCAGTGTGAGAAGCAGACTTTCTTGGCCTTGCTTTTCTTAATTAAAAATAGTTTCCAGACCAGCAGAACTGACTGAAAACCTTGAGTGAGACAAGCAGGAAAGACAAAACACTTAGGAAGCATTGCTCTCTCTAGTTATTAATTCTGCAATGCAAGATGCAGAAGCAGGATCAGGAAAGCAGGGGGCTTGGAGAGGGCACACTGGGGTTTGACTGAATGACAAACCACATCAGAGTCACCGCTGGATCCTCAGTGCTGCTCTGTGGAAATCTGTGGATTTCCAGCCAGATCAAGGACATCTCCCAGTGCTTGAAGTCACCCCTCAACACCCACAGCAGTACAAAATTTGCCCTGTGAAGAAGGACAGAGCGTGATTTACTCTGTGTAATGGCCAAGGGGCTTTGAGCTCGCTGTTGGGACACTGCACTTCCGTGGTGGGTTTTGCCATCGGCACTCAGGGATCACACCAGTAACAATCCCCGTCCTCCTCCCAGTGCATGAACAGGGAAACTGCCCAGGGACTTGACCATGAGCAGCTCCTGCTCTACCTTTCTGCATTCCCATGCGTGCTACATAGCCAGGGTCTGCTGAAGTAGCCCCAAAACACATACACATGAAAGAAGGGCAAGATAGACTGAGCAGTAACACTAATGAGTGGTCAGCAACCGCTCTTGGGCAGAAAGAACTTGTTTCCTCAGCTCCTTATCCATTTTTGATCTTTCCTTTAATGATTTGTTGTGATGTTTTATTAATGTCCCAAGGCCAAGTCTTCCCGTGCAGACAGGGAATTAAACATAATTAGAGTTTAAGGGATAAAGGTCAGATGGGTGGGAAGCTATGACAGTACTGAAACCTCTCAGAAAATCTTGGTGCTTTTCAAGGCAAACCAAAGGAGCCAGAGATGGTGAGAGTGTTTTCAGTGATCACAGGAGCTGGGTCAGGTTTTGTGTCCACATGGAATCAGTCAGCTAAACACGAGCATTTCTTCTGGCAGCAGAATGCAGAACAAACCCACTGGGCAGCGGAAGAGCGTGAGTGTGGTTAGATGAAAAGGGGAAAAAAATCCTCAGTAAGAGTTTCTATCACCCACCCTGTTACAAGATGGCAAGCTGAGAAAAGTCACAGGCAGATCATGGCACTGAGCACTCCTCTTCCCACCATAATGCCTGGGAGCAGAGCAGTGACATTCCTTATGACTGAAACTTGTCACCACAGCATGAAAACGGGTTCTCCAGTCTCAGACTGGGAACAGTGAATTTCTGAGACCTGCCCTGATCCGTTTCTGAGAGTTTTGTTCTGGAGCTTTGCCTAGAGGCTGCTGGGACTCAAACACAGCCCTCAGCATCTGTGACAGACAACTGATGCTGAAGCAGGATGAGGGGTTGCAGCTGCTTCCTCTAGGAAGATACACCCCCAGACTCTTGCAGCCCTCAAAATGTTGCTTGTATGAAGTTTTGAGTTGGCTTTATGGGAGGGAAAGAAAGGCAGACTAACAGGGGGTTGGGGGGGCAGGTGGGGTGCAGAGCTGCCATTTCTCGTTGTTCTGCAGCATTTGTTCTGTTCCCATTTTGTGGCAGAGCCATGGGAAGGGCTGTGGTGGGGGCAGCTCTGCAGGCGGCTCCTTTGCCGAGCTGTGCAAGCTCCCCAAGAGGAACGTGGCAGTGCTGAGGGAGCCACAGGGAAGCCTTCCTGGCCTCAGCTGGAGGGCAGCTCAAGGACCCCTCACACAGCAGAGCTACTGAACTACCTCCAACAGCCACCAGAAAAGACCACGAGGTGCACCCACCCAGAGAGCAATCCTTACCCATCCCTGGGAACTCCTGTGGTCAAATGCCTTTTGATAAGACAGTCCAAGCCAAGGGTTTAGCAGCATGGCCTGCACTGACAGGAGCTCCAAAATGCTTGGGAGAGCCCAGAGGAGTGGTCTGGTAGGTCACCCAGTGAGCAAGAGCCATGGGCCACCCCAAAGACATTTCTGGCTTTACCCCTCAGTGACCCTGTCAGGCAGAATGACGAAAAATTGTTTGGTTGAAATTACCTTTTGGGGATACCAAATTTTCATTTAAAAGCTATGGGTGGTATTGCAGTGTCAGTTAAATAATATTTCTCTCCACATCTGTAAAGTATTATCTGGTCAGTAATCAAAACCAATCTGTGAACTAACAAGTACCGACTTTATTTAAGACTTGTGTAAATTTAAATATGGGTTGTTTCACAGTCTTACGGGAAAGAAAGAGTGAAAACTGCAACTTCTTCTTTCTTGTTTTTATCACGCTGATACACTCAGATGCAACTACCCATAGCTGGTTTATGGCAACTGCTCTGACTTTCCACAGAGGAAATCAGTTATCTGCTTTTCAGCTCTATGGTAAAGCCTAGAGGAAAGTGAGAAAATGAACTAAAGTATCATATTAATTATGCATTTTTATGTTCATTTTGATAAAAATCACAATATTTTTGGAGGCTTTTCAACTGTCTCAAATTGTACTTCTTTGACGGTTACAGCTACACTCGCGGTCAAGTGTATCCTGTGCAGCACAAATTTTAGGAATATGAGTATATGCACTTCTCCTCTTCTCAACCATAGTCATTTTTAAGGGAAAATTGTGGTGTGGGTTAAGATCTATACATCTGCTCTTGTTCCTTTGCCTTTTGTCTTGAATTTGATTCAAAACCCAATAGGGGTTTTCTTTTAGCTTTCTTTTAGCTTGACCTTGCCTTTCCAGAGCCTTGTTGCATGCTCACAATCAAGGAGTCTAGCAGAAGAGCTGTGACATTCTCCAATGTACTTTCCCATTTTTTCTTCACTTCCTTATTTACATTTAGCAACCAGATAAATTTTTTTTCCCTTCAGCAAGGGACATTTTTCTGTAAATGTTATTACATGGAAGTGTAATTTTAGTGCTGTGACTATTTTCCAGTGTAGTCCAAAATGCCCCTGGGTGCTGTACCCTGAAATTGTTCCTCATTGGTAAAAGCCCATCACGAAGAGGGATGGCATTTCTTTGGGTTCTTCCAGGAGCAGGAGCTTCAGGGTTCAAGCTGACATGGCTACAACAAAACCATGAATAAATATCTGGAATTTCCCTGTGTCCCAGACTGGTTTCCCAGGCTATTGCAAATCACTGTAAGACCATTGCTCTGCTCTCACACACACATGTTCCCTTTTCCTGTACTTGGTTGGTAAGTAACCAACAACCCCTTTGCCTGTTACACCTCCCTCATCTTCCTTAGACCTCAATAATTTACTTCCAGCAAGTCCTGCTGTACTGCTGCCTGCAGGGAGCTCTTGTGCTGCCTGAGGATTATTCCTGGTCTGCTCACACCTCTGGTGCCCTCTGGCTCCTTCAGTGTGTGGAGAGCTGGGAGCCAATGTGCTGCCACTGCAAGGGGTACATTTAGAGCTGTGAATCTTGGGGGAGTGGTGACAAGTTATGGATAGTCTTACAGGGTGTCTGCCTTCACTCTCCTGTCATGACTGGAGCCAAATGAAGAATAAAATCATATCACATCACCCATTTGATTACAAAACAGTGCAGTTTAGTTGTGGGGATCAACAGAAATGTTAAAGGTTTCTAGACCACTGACTTTAGTTTCTTTGCAGCATTTTCCTCCTGCCTTGCTGAAGTGGCCTTGAGGGTTGAACGGTCTCCAGAAACCACGTCCTTCCACCATACGGCTACTTCTGCTCAGCCACTTTCCCTTTATCATTCCTCACCCCACGAAAGCACCACAGTTCACTTTAACAGCACAGTCTCTCTTGAAACAACACCCACAAGCCACAGAACAACAGTGCAGATAACGGAGCAGCACCAGGAAACAACAGCTCCAGACCAGCACACGACAGCCCAGGCAGGAGCTGGAACACCCACCACCACCACACCAGCAGACAACACCAGTGCAGCTGGCCAGGCCACAGCCCAGGCCATGCACAGGGTCACACCTACAGTGAAGAACACAACCACACCCCCTGTGTCCTACGCACGTGTGGGCATAGCGGTGACAGCCACCAACACGTCCCTAAAACACACGACAGCAAATACTGCTGCCAACACCTCTACAGCCGCCACCATGCAGACAGTCAGAGCCACCACACAGTCAGGAAAACAAACAACAGCGACCAGAAACTCAACAGCCACAGCCATGATCAACACAACAACCACCCGTCCAGGGACCCAAACAGCCACCCCATCTACCGTGGTGACAGTGAGAACCACTCCTGCCCCGCAGCCTTCTGCCATCCCCACCGGCACTTACACCGTCTCCAGTGGGAACAGGACCTGCATCAAAGCAGTCATGGGTTTGCAGCTGATGGGTCAAAATGCACAAAAGGTTAGGTGGGAGCTGAGCTTTGTAATGACTGTTTCTTCACTAGCTGGAATTTATTCTTCTCTCCAAGGCATTGTCAGAAGTTAGTTCTATGATTAAGATAAGTGGTTTGCTGCCAGTAAGGCCCTTCATGTGCCCCAGCATCTCAGCTGCTGAACTTTGGCTTGTATGATGATGCCAGGGGGACATACACGTGCTTTCTTATTTCAGTGATGTACATGTGGGAGCAATTTGGAGTGGCAGATCAGCCTGAAACATTACCTGTGTTTCTTAGAATGGAAGACTAATTAAAATCTGAACTGACCTCAGTGAAGGGCTTCACATTCTGAGTTACAATGAAGGCAAGAAATTGCCAGTTCACAGGCTGGGATTCAGAAGTGGGTTGTCTTGATACTGATGCACTGAGACTTTAGGAACAGAGAAACTTCCAGGTCCTAGGGAGCTGGTACCCTCTCCTAGAAGTGATCCACTGAGAATGATTCAGCAAAAGGTGTCATGCAACCTGAAATAGTGATTATGTCCCTCAGACTTGTGGTTTTGTAGCCTTCCATTAATACAATATGTGCGGTTACATCCTCAGGCTCTGGAGTTCATATACTTTGAGCCATCCCCATTACAAATCCAAATAATCTTGTTAGAGTCTGGATATTTCTAAAGTGGGATGAGTAATGCTGGTAAAAGCAATTTTCATCCCTCATCCTGGCAGAAGCCAGGTAGGGAGCATGATTGCCAACCTCAGCAGACCACAGTCAGATGTTTCTAACACAAAGTGTGTTTGAGATGAGACTGAGAGAGCAAAGCTCCATTCAGGGCTGCAGAGCTCTCCTTTCAGACTGCAGTATGGGTTGTGCAGGACCTAATGAGGAGGGTGGGGTGATATGTGGAGCCAAACTAACCCCTGCCTGCTCCTCTCTTGATCTTTGCCTTCAGGCACAAGTTTCCACTGCTCCCTCCTTATAAATTACCACTTGTACTCATCTGACACTGCTCTGAATCTTATCAGTCCACTGAATGAACAGAAACCAAATATTTTCATATTTTCACAGTTCAGTGATGTGTCAGATGCTGGTTTATGAGTGGGGAATGACCCTGGCAGGCAGCAATTCAGCTGCCACCACCACTGGCCTGTTCATTTGGCCACAGAGAGCCTGTCTGGGGGGGGAAAGGAAAGCAGACATAAATCTCTGTGTGTTCTTACAACGTTTCCCTTCTCTTCATCAGCAGCCCTGCAATGTCTCTTCTCTCTACAGGAGCAGATGGAGTCCGTGGTTGTCAACCCCAATGTGACACAGACATCTGGAAGCTGTGGGATGGTGCAGTCTGAGCTGAACTTAACTTTCAGTGGAGGATTTGTGAACTTCACCTTTGTAAAGGTAATTGCTGCCTTTAGAGAGAAGGAGTGTTTAGGATGGGGGAGCTATAACTTAGGCTCCCTTTGATCCATCTCATCTCTCTCCATGCTTGTTTTCCACCTGTATATAAGGCACTAGTACTCCTGTCCTTCCTAAAGGGGTACACCATAGAACCACAGATTAGTTCAGGTTAAAAAAGACCCGGTCCAACATCCTGCTCAAAGCAGGTCTTGTCTGTTTGAACTTTCAGCTTGGAAAGGTTCATACCTGCAGTGAAGGGTAAGTCTGGTGCCTTGCCATCCCATGACAGAAAGTTCTAGAGAGCAGTGTTAAAGCTCCCCATCAAGCAACACAAAGTCTTCAAATGGCCTTGAGCAAAATCTGAGTCCCTTTTTTTACATAGGTAAATGCCAGGTCTGCTGTTTGCACTGGAGTGGGACAGAGAGAAAGGGTTTGGGACTGGAGTCCCTGCACAGGAACAGGGTGTGTGTGCAGGGAGCTCTGACTCACTGTCAAGATGCTCTTAGTCATTTGCTTCCCAGAAAAGCCAGCTGGGGTTGTTAAATTCGAAGGACAGCCTGTGCAGCTTTAAGTGCCCAGGAGCCACAACACATCCACAGCTGAAGGAGCCTCATTTCATCTAATTTCTGACGGGAAAATTCCAAACGAGTGAACTGCAACAACAAAATTGTAAATAAGTGCCCTTGAAATGCACCACACCTGGGAGACCTACACGTATGCACAGAAACATGGGCAGGGAGGAAAACAGGGTTGGATCCCATCAGATTCTGATGAGTGCAATGTGCATCAAGGCCATGTCCTCGAGCTCCAGAGCTGCATCTGGCCATCACTGCTGATCCAAGCCTTTCAATTAATCAAGCCAAAGTGTCAATCTTACAGCCTGGCTCCAAGCTCAAATTAGAGATAATTAAGAAAAGTACAAATGCTTAGTAATTGTCATAGACAGTCCAAGAGGGAAGAGCAAATTATACCACACATGAGCCATTAATTCTTGAACAGAGACCATATTTCAATTAATAATCATCTTGATTTTAGTTTATGGAAAAAAGCTTTCTGAAAGCCACAGAGGAAAAGCGAGGTAAAAAATGAAGGAGCTGTTTTTAAACAAAGGCTCCGTTCAGACCATGAGTATTTGCTTTAAATGTGTGCTTCCCACAACAAGGGGAGCATTCTGGTGTTACAAGAATCCTTAGAGAAAGGCTGGGGATTCAAGTACCTATGAAAGCCCCAGCCTGCAGCAGTGCTAAGGAGAGTGATGTAACCTTTAGGAGGTGCTTGACCTGTCTTGCCCTGAAAAAGGTGGGTTTGGCACAGCATTAGACAGCTTGCCCTTCACTTAAAGATAAGCCTCAAGAGCCCAGCAGGGCTCGGCTTGGACTGCTTTGAAATTCGGGTTAATAAGAAATCCTGTTGCTGCTGGTTTTTATGTGTTTGGCCCCCACAGCCTCTCTCAGTGCTTTGAACCAGGAGTGCTGCAGCAGTGACACTTCTGGCTGTCCCCATTGCAGAGGACCTGGGTCAGGGGTGGCAGAGGAGAGTGGCAGGTTTGGTGCTCGCCACTGCCAGGGCCTCCAGGAGAGATTGAAATGAGGAAGTTGTGTAACCCACCCACAAGAAGTGAAGTAGGAGCAGGTGTTTTCCCAAGCAAAGTTTTTATCTGTGGCCAAACAGAACATTGTGCTACCTCCCCAAAATGGTCATATTTGACCTATTTTATGTCTTGAAGTTGGAATAATGCTGAGAACCTCTTTGGTGTATTTCTTTCTTAAATTTTCCTACTCCATCCAACCAGTTTTTAAACTGGATGCACAGGAGACATTTGCCTGCTGCCAGTTATGCACCAGCTGCACTCACCAGTCCCTGTGTGCTCACAGCTGGAATTAGGCTGGGTAGTAGGGCTGCTATATATAGACTCACATTATATTCCAACACTGTGACCAGAGAGAAGCTCCCAGGGCTGGCTCTCGCTTTGTCACAGCCCAGGGCAGGACAGTATTCAGGCTGCACCGGTGGCAGGGCACAAGCAGGCAGGACACCTGGCTGGAAATTTTGCTCTGCGTTGTACCAGGTGCTTTCCATGTCAGCAGTCTGCAGGCATATGAAAACAAGCCAGCCAGAACCAACACTGTCAGCAGGGTGGAAAGAACAGTTATTTCTCCCCTACCTGTCCAGGTTGCTGTTTTATGTAGTGACCCTGGTTGGCAGACAAAATAGGAAATGATTGGTACAAGCATGAGATGAGCTCCTGGCTCTCAGCTTGTTGCTGACCTCTCCCAGCTCAAACCAGTGATGGGCACAGAAGTGCTGCTGCTTTGTGCAGTGAGCTCACGGGAGGGGGAATCTGTGCATAAAATACACAGCTCCTGAGAACTTCTTGAAGGTGTGGGGTGGGTCCCTCAGGCAGTCACACTGCAGGGCAGCACGGCTGAATTCAGTGCAGGATTACTCAGGAGAGCACTGTAGGGGCTCTCCATGGATGTGAATAAAGGTAAAATGGCCTTAGCTCATGCCTGTTAATTTGCAATATATACTGTTTATTGGACTTCTTCCTACTTTTGGTTACCACAAATATCTCACAAATGTCCAGCTTGAGCAGCTTGTGTAAAATGATACCTGCATGGTCCTGTGTCACTGAACTGAGCAGAATTTGTGATGCAGCTGAGATCTGGAAAAGAAAAACACATCCAGAAGAGTTGGTCCTTGCGTCTTGCAGGTGATGCTTTGAAATGTGTTTCTTTGGGAAACTGTGACCATTTTTCTGTGGTGAACTGTATTTTTTCCCCTGCAACTATGAGTATGTATTATTAATAAAGATATATCTTCTTTTGCAGCAAGCTCCAAGTTACTTTGTCAGTAACATTGAGAGCAGAATACCGTTATCTCCTGAAGGTCAGTGATTTTACACTGTCTTCATTTCATATCAAGCTGTACTGAATGTGGGATAAGCTTTCATATCTTTTAAAACACTGTCTTTTGCAAACAGGTGCTTTATCTAGTTTTCAACGTGTCATTCATCTAAACCTTAGGGTATGAAAAGGGAAGAGAAGGGACCAGGCTGCAGTTACATCAGTATTGTTACATTTTCCTTTTGACCTCAAAAACTTTCCCTGCCCCACCTTTTTCAGAGCAGAGATTACTTCAAACCTAAATTTAAGATACAAAACAGTTTTTATCTGCATACACACAAAAATGCTGGGACTCCAGTGCAGGTGTCTTTCCAATCTGATCAGCAAAGTGAATGAATACAGTACCTGGATCACACAAACTAATCAGTTTAATCATATGTTTTAAACCCCTCAGCTATACTTTGTGTCCCCCAGAGTGGTGCTGACAAGAGACACTGCTCTCCCTGGCTGTCACTGCCTCTCTGCCAGATGCTGCCATTTCACAGCCCACCAGCTGGATTTTTGCAGTGAGCAAGTCCCTAATTTTCCTAATATAAAAATGACTGAATTAATTGTACCAGCAGACACTGGTGTACTGATTTTGACTGAAGAGGACCAAGAGTATGCACATGATGTGCTGGCAAGATGTGGTTGAGATACACTGAAGCAGAGATGGTGATAGGGATGATTTTGTCTTAAACTGGCCTATCTGCTCTCAAAGGAGAATGTGCACAAAGGATATGCCCAGGTCACAAAATCTTTCCATGCTTGGAGCTTGAGCCATATTTTTCATAAAGTACTGTGACACTTGACACTAAAATATATTTAAAAACATATTTAATACATAAAGTAATACAGACTAGTTATGTTAAATTCCATGCTGGAGATGGTATCTCTTTTTTTGTCTGGAAATAGCTATGCTGGAGACCTAAGGTAGCTGCCTGCTCCTGAGAGGATTATAACCCCTTTGTAGACTCAAGTTGTTAAAACTTGATTTGGAGAAGCGTCTGAAATTTTATCCACTTTGTTAGACACAACCTCAACTGAGTCACCCATTGATACTTAAAGCACTCATTTAAACTTGGAAAAATATAAATTACACTTTATGGGGAAAATATCCATGCTTTAGTCACATCAGTGACTGCTGCTCTGCCAAAGCAACTGGGGACCCTCCCTTTTATCTCAGAAAGGTGTTGCTTCCAACAGTCAGCGTGGATTCTCACTTGCCTCTTTCTGGCCTCCAGGTATGTTTTACTATGCAGCCCTAAATGAGAAGCTGTTTACAACAAAGCTGGGGAATTCCTTTAAGTGTGCCAGCAGGCAAACCTTCACCTTGGAGAAGAATTTCCAGATTCTCTTTGTTCACATGCAGCTGCAGGCGTTCGAGATTGTTGGTAACCAGTTTGGGAAAGGTGAGTAGAAAGATACTTTTCCACCCTTCCAAGATCTACCTGTCAGCACTCAGGTAGCCTGATAGATATAATCTGCTAAATTATACCCATACACATGGGATGATCCTGCTATAGCATAATCACAGTTTTGTATTTGTTCCCAAATAATGTAACCTGTCCCCTGCTGTACTCTCAGCCTTTTCTGAGTCACTTCCAACACAGTGCTAATACTTGTGCAGGATGGAAAAGTATCTTTCCCTCCTGTATTCAGTACCTTCTATCTCACCTTCTCATGAAAAGTGTTCAACTCTACAGCCAGAATTTTATTCTTCACTCATTTCCTCCCAGAGCAAGCAGAGGTGTGTTCACCACCAGTGCACTGCCCAAACCCCCAACCTTACAGTTCAGTCTCAGGTCACTGTTCTCAATATAGTCAGATTTTAGCTATTTTTAAAAGCTCCTGACACTCAGGTTGTCTCACAGCTGCAGCAGCGAAACTGCCAACTAATAAGGGATATTTGTGAATGCAGGATGATACTTTCAGAGCAGCTGTGTCTAGACATGACAAAATGTGCTTCTGAGGAGGATCACAATTGGCACAGTCACGGATTCAGAATTAAATGTGATGCTCATCTCTGCAATTTGTCTCTTTTTGGAGAAGCACCACAAAGAGACAACCAGATCTCTTAGTAAAAGGCAGACCAGAAAGGTGGACTAGGTGGAACCTTGTGGTCTCTTTCAAATTGTACATCTTCTCATTTTTGCGACTTCCTCTCAGGGTGTTTCCATTCAAGAACTCAGGTGAACTCAGGGTTTGCCAGCTCTCCAGCCCTTCAGATGCACTAAAGAAACAATCCCTCTTCTGACACTTGCCTCTCCCTCTACATGCTTACAAAATATTGCCCCTGTATTCTTCTTTTTACTTTAGATCTGTCTTTTGACTCACTTTGGCTGTGCTTGATCAGTTCTTCTTTTAGGTCACCATTTTCTAGAAGGAATATAATGGGAAATGACACGTGGGGCTGTTTTAATACACTGGCCTTTTAAAAGCCACACTGAGAACCCAATTTATGCTCTCATTTTCATGAAGAATTTTTTCATGGGATAGCACTGAGCTGGAGCAATTCCTGATATCCCATCTGGTCTCCACATTCCCATTCAGATTTGTACAATGAGTGATTTCAGTTGTGGCATTCGGTATGGCCTCACCTCTATCAAAGACTGAGCTGAGAAAGATGTTCTCTCTCTGTCTCCAACATCAGACTGATCTCTGCTAACCAATACCATATATCAATTTAAATTAGTTTTGCTCTTAATCAGAGAGCTGAGCAATCAGTTATCACTTCTGAAATAACTCCCTAGTGGCCGTGAAATAGCCATGAAACTGTTACATACCTTGGCAGATATGCAGATTTTGATGGACAAAATCCCCAGTGAAAGAATGACTCTAAATACATCACCAGCCACCTCCCTTGGGTATCTCAAGACTCATAGTTTCACTTCTGCTGGTCCTGGTGTGCTTATCTTTAAAAGGGGGAAGAAAAAGAAAACATTAATCGTCACTGGTTTCAAGTTCCTTACAATTTTGCACGGACTGCAGCAGTGTTACATCAGTAGCTTGGCCTGTTTGAGTCTGGAAAGCTTAAAAGTGCCTTCTGAATGGTATTTCAGTATATCAGAAACAATTCCTAGAGTTCATAGCCCAAGGTTTCATCACATAAAAATGGCCAGTTCAAACATCTCTGGCTTTTACAGTACTTAAATGCAAATATTTTTCATCTCATTTAACAGCAGGTTACATTAACCAGACAAAGCTTTTAAAAGGCAACATCTAGTAGAGTGTTGATGCCTTTGGCTTTGTGGCATCACCACCTGGATTAGAGGAGAAGAGGATCAGATTTCGGGAAGAGCCATGTGGAGGCTCTGGAGCTGTGACATGATGTCATGCACTCCACATGCTCCCTGGGCAAAATGCCCACCGTCAGTGTAAAGATTCCCATGGTGGAGAAGCCCAAGCCAAGCCACAGTCTGTGCCAGCATAGTCACTGGAATAACAACAGGGGCTTTTGTCTCAGAGTGCTGTCAAAACCTGCCTTGGAATAGTCACAGGGAGCGAGAAGGGCAGAGGGTGTTGGATCCACAAATATTCTGAATTAACTGGGAGAATAATTACAATTTGATTTTTCTCAGGAAACACTGACTTAATGAGGATCCTTGCTGAGCTAGTGACTTGGACTATGGGCTCCCTTCTCTGGCCTGATCCTTTTTACTGGGCAGATTAGATTAGATGCCACATAGGAGCAGTTTTTGACCATGCAGGATGTGTCCTGCTCTTTATTTTTAGACTGGCATTTTGTAGTGTGATGCTCCCCATCTGCTACCAGCAAGAAAGCTCCTGCTGTGTGTGTGTGCTGAGTGTTAAAACAATTCCTACAGACATGAGGGAGCAGGGTCACTCTCTAGTGAAGCGTGGAGCTACTGTGAAAGGGGCAAGGATGGTTTTCTTGAGATAAAGTTCACCACAAATAAAAATATCTTAAGTATAGCTCAGGAAAAAGAAAGATAAAACCAAAGGAAATCAACGTTTTGAGAACATTTACCTTGTATTGGCTAACTTTTCTGAAATACAGATGTACTGTCTCGGAGCATGGTGCTCTGCTGTAACACATTCTCTCATCTTTTCCTTCCAGAAGAAGAATGTTTTCCTGATAGAAACAGCAGAGCAGCTCCCGTCGCAGTGGGCCTGAGTATCCTGGGCTTGTTTGTCATTGTGTTTGTCACCTTCCTGATTTCCAGGAGGAAGCCACATAGAGGATACGAACGCATCTGAGGTGCCCTTGTACTTCCAAATGTGTGTAGCAAGCAGAGAAGTCACAGGAGTTTTAGCTTCTGCCTGGCAATCTCACTGCCCTGAAGCCACATTTTTAAGTGAGATGACACCAAGTGTTTAAATGTAATGAATATTTCTGGAAGTTGTTTCTTTAGAGTAGGAAGGAGGCAACTCATACCCTCTACTTTAGGCTATTGTTAGCATCTAATTTAGATGTAGCCCAGATGACCAAAATGAGGAGCCTAAATTCTCTGTGTTATCAACAAAAGAGTTAATTCAGACCACCTAAGTCAGATTCCTAGCGATAGCTTAAAGCAGTAGTGGTATCCCCAAGAAAATCCAGAAGGTTTGTTAATGATAATGTTTAGATTCATTAAAATACATAATTCTGGTGATATGCAAATTAATAAAGCAGAGGTCCAGAGTACACACAATCCTGTTTAAACTAGAGCTTGTGGGAACACTGTGGGTGCCAAAATCACAGGGTAAGTGTCAGTGTGACTCCATTCACAAGCAAGTTCTCACCAGTCCTACAACAGAGTTACACTTCCTAAGTGCTTGGGTTTTTTCCTATTAAGCCCTTTGCAAAGACACAGTGGTAATGTGTGACCCTTACTCTGGAGCTGAATATGTCACAGTCCTGTGAGAGCTCACGAATCACACACGTCCTGTTCAGACATGGACCTGTTACAGTGATCACCACTGAGCCAGTAACTGCCCCTCTACTGAGATGGCAGCACTGGGATCTCTGAATCTGGGAAGATGCCACACTCACTGGAAGTGCCTGGGATTCAGTGAGCACCATTGTGGCAGACCTGCACAAGGTCCATGAGAAATGGAAACCCACCGACACTGTATGTTCAAGGCTTCTATGAGAACTAAAAGCTTGCACAGTCCTTGCACAAACTCTCTGTCCAAAAGGGAATATTCTCCAGCGTGCTTACAGCTGAGCAGCTGGATTTTCATGTGGAAATAATTTGGAGTTGCTTTAAGGCACATTAATTGATACACTCTGCATTCTATTTCCTGCTAAACCAATGATGAAGGCATGAGAGTAGTAATTGCTTTTGAGGTTAAGTCCAGCTCATGTTCTTTGTTGTAACAAGGAAAAGCTCCTTGTCACAAAAGATGTACAAAGCTAACCATGTGCTCAAATGTGCACAGACCCACACACATGCGTGGTGCACACACCACACAATCTGCTCACTGAAGCCAATGACGTCCAAACAATAAGAAATAATGTACGAAACCATTTGCAAAAGAGAAAATAACAGTAAATAAGAGCACATTTTCCCCTAAGGAATCAGGGTAATGGCTGTGGAAATAATTAACTCTCCAAAAATGTTTCCTTTGAATCTGAATGAATCTGAATGAACCAATAAATGAGAAAGATAAAGACAATTCTGAAGCACTTCTGCACTTGGAGAAACATCAGAGAGAAGTCAGAACCAGCTGTGAGCACAGGGGCAGCTGAATACATTTTTAAGGCATATAAAGAAATGGGATACCAAGCACAAGAAATAGGATACCAAACTTTCCAACCTTTAATACAGACACAGTGATTTAACTGTTTTCAGTTTAAAGCTCAGAATGGTCTGACCCTAAGCTGTTCTGCCCAGTGATGAATAAACCTCTCCCACTCAAAGCTGAGTTGTATTTCACATGTTCTTTGGATTGCTGGGTTGCATAATCTGTACAGTGTGTTACTTCTGCTGACAAAGAATATTTGCTTGTTCTGTTCTGTTAATATTCAGTCTTTTAAAATCTGATAATCAGGATGAGGAGTGAAAACTGTTCCTAATGACTGCTAATTCTATGTTCAATCTTGTGACACCCTCTGGCATTACCAGAGATTGCAAGATTAACGTTTTTCCCCTCCACCTTTTTATTTCTACACTGAATTAACCTGGTAGCATTGAACAATGTTTGATTCAGGTTTACCTGATTTGTTCTTATGATTTTTATTGCTATTGTTTGCTATTTTTATGAATCTGCATAGACCTTTCTAGATGAATGATACCCTGGGCTTGCTCTAAATGTCCCAGGGGAAGTGCACAAACCGATGAAACATCTGGATGCTCCCAGGAAACGCTGCCAACATGCAGCAAAATTAATCCAGTGGAGTTAGTGCTTTACAGTAGTAGAAGATCCATTTGAGAATTCCTTACTGCATCAGGAGATCCCAGCCCCAAGTGCAACCTTTCTCCCACCTGTGGCCCAATGTGCATTCCCATCACCTCTCTTCCTGATCACAAAATACAAGCAGCCTGCAGCAGGGATGTGTGTCAGCACACCAGCATAGCAGGGAATGCTGCCTCTTCAAATTTAATGCTGAATTAGAATTAGACAGCCCAGCTGCTCCCTGAGCTGCCAACTGCAGCTTTAAAAGCTGATGCCTGTATTGATTTTCTGCCAGAGTTTAGGTAGATGTTTAGCTGGTACTTTTTTATCTAATGGAGTTGCCTTGAGCTCTTCCTCCCATTGGGAAGATTCTACAGGGTTCATGGGCCTTGTTCTTGCCAGACTTGCTCCTTTAAATATCTTGTCTGAGGAAACATTTTGAGCAAAAAGTCCCTGAAAGAGCACAATATGAAAAGAGCTCTTATGATAAACTAGCTGGACCCTAGGTGGGCCATAACAGTCATACTGTGGGCAGAAGGACACGGTTTCATCTGCTGTGGGAGGGGACAAGGCTGCAGAGGGTCCCAGAGTGACCAGGGCTGGTCTCAGTTTATTTCTTCTCCCAGCTGCAGACTCAGATCAGCCCATCCCTGAACCAGAAGATGCTGATCAGGATGACAAGATGCACCAGGGCAGCAAAGTTTAACTTCTGTGCACACATGTGCTGGTCAGGAGACAGGAATTAGGGGGGTGAGCACATCCCCACATCCCGATAGCTCCTGGTGCTCTGCTGCAGCTCCCACTCCAGACCATCCACCGTGGCCTCTTGTACACCCAAGGCAGACACAAGGGCATCCCATCAGCATGATGATGTCACACTTAGCCAAATATCCAAGGAGTTTACAACAAGGTTTAATTTCTTTCAGTGCTTTTTGTTCTCTGATAGACAAGTCCAGATTAAGGAACAGCTGTTAATTCAGCTGAAAGAGGAAGGGAGATGTAGATCAGCATCTGAAGTGTCTGAAGGTGGTTTGGTTGATCACTTTTGGCTTGCCATAATGTATGGTTGCTAAAAATAACTTGCTATGAGAAGTAAGATATGCTCTTTATTTTTCTATTATTGGTGTTTCTATAATAAAGGTTGTATTTAGTCATTAGAGTGTGCATTGCTGTGGAATTAATTTATCTTTTGAGTGCTGTTTCACTTGAACTGTTTAAAATACAAGTACAAGCTAACAAACAGGGAGGATCCTCTGGGCTCTGGTCACAAACCACTGACACAGTTATGCTTATATCCTAACCATAACTTTGATGATTATTTCTTCTGTGGCTTGGGCAGCTCCTCTGACATTTCTATAATTGTTTTATCAGAATTATTTTTAAAAAGGCATTGAAAATATTACATGATTTTCTGTTAATCTCCTCACAACTTCTAGAGAACCTGAATTCACTGTTTCTTTATACAACCAGATCTCTTCTTTCCTATTGATCCAATAAAAACAGACCATAACTCCACAGCAAAATGAGATGGATGCTTGTTACTTCATGTTTAAACTGTTTTCACAGATAATAATCTTAAAGATTATGGTATGAGTCTTTTGAGAAGAATGCATCCTTTCAGCATGCAGTTATGGAAAGTGGAGGAAATAAATTGCTTGGAAAATACCACACATAAACTTGAAAACTCAGCAGCTTCTATTGTGGTAAAAGGAATTTCCCAAGGGAGACAGGCTGGACAAGATCATCCTTAAAGGTCTTTTCCAGCCCAAACCAGTCTATGATTCTTTGTGACTTTGCTGTGATTTTGCTGATTGTCACATCAATGGGCAGCTTAAAATATTGTAACTGCATGAGGTAAACTTCTCAGTAAAAGGGGGCACTCAAAAATTTTTCAGCTTCATCTTTAAAGATTTTTTGGAGGAACTTCAAACCAAATCTTTCCAGATCTGCATCTGGTGAACAACTGCAGCCAGAGCCAGTTTGGGGTGCAGGTTCCTGTAATGCCTCTAAGGCTGTTGGGGGGTTGTCACATCCTAGATCTGGGTGGAAGAGGACAATACCTTGTCAGTGGTGAGCAAGGTGAGGCTCCAAAATGGCTGAGGGAGTCTCTCTCACATGTCGTGCTCTTCATGGCTAAGGAAGCAAAGGTTGTAGATGGACTGCAGGAAAGCAGAAGATGTGGTAAAGATAGTGGAGAAAACCCCATCTCTCTGCTGTTGGCAGCTGATTGAGGAACTTGGCTGTTGGAGAAGGGCCAGTGAGGGCAGCAAAGGGACCGTAACTTCCCCCAGGGATAAAATATCAGAATTCTGTTTCACTGGTCATTTCTGATGTCAGTCCACATCCCCCCATGATAGAAAACTTATGGCTACAGGCCACAGGTTGAAAACTTCACAAGCCCCTTGATTTGTCCCTCAGCAGAAAAGCAGGGCTATCTGGAGATCAGGGGCAGTTTGCTCTGCTCTCTGGCACTTGCTTGGTCTGGTACAATATTAAATTTGGTGCCAGGTTTACACTTATTTAGTGGACAAGGTTCCTCGCTTATTCGTGTCACTTTTAAAAGCTGGCACTGGTGTGTGTGAAGTAGACCCTCAAGGGCTGCTGGATGTCTCAGAATTCTCTTTCTTGACAAAGTTTAGTGGCAGATGAAGGACGAGTCAACCATTTTTACTTTTAAGGCAAAAAGCCCCCATCTTGTGTCCAAGAAGCACAAAAGTTTGGAATTCATTGAAGAAACCTTTACATGAGAGAGTCTAGAAGAAAACAGGAAGAGTATTTATTGAAGCATCAGTTTGAGCAACATAAGAGTGAGGAGAGAAAGATTTCTAAGGAGTTAGCCTTTCACGACAAAGGTGACAAGACACTTGCAGAGACTACACTTCCTTTCTCACAACCATCAGAACTGCACGCTAACAAGGCAGGGGCATGTGTGTCTGAAGGTTATCAGCCACAACAACATAACACTCCTGGGCTTTCATGAGCGGCTGGGCTTTCCCAGCTGGTCACAAAATGTCACAAAGCCCACATTTCTCCTTTTCTGCAAGTGTTATTGCCTATGAAGTTGGTAGATCCCAAGTACTTTATTAAATAATAATCTAATTGGCTTGGTTTGTTACTTAACTCTTTCTTCACAATTTTAAAAAGGAGTAGGTTGCATTTCCAACATGCAAACCCAAAATAAATGGCTGTTGTAAAAAGGAAAATGTTCAATCTGAGGCAGAGTATCTGTGTTTATTAGAGACACAGATCTTGGTTTTGAAACTCAGTTTTGCTGGGGCTTTCCTATACCACAAAAATTTTTGAAGATTATGCATCATGAGTCCAGCCAAAGTTTAACCTCGTTTATTTTGGCATGGAATGACATTTTTTTCATTTGCTTAAGGAGAATTATTTCATATTTCAAATTACAGTTTACGCGATCTGCTCATGGAAGAAAATGATAATGAGAACACTACTCATATTAGTAATCAAAGCAGCTCTCAAAATATGCCAAACTTCCACAGTAGAATTTAAAATGTTGCCCATCCAACCTACATGCATCACTAGGTTTCATCACAGTGCTTCTGTCTACGTATGTGCACATTAAGCATATTACCGGTGTCAGTGAGAATATTATTATTCCTGCACTTCGATGTTATTACACTGCACTTTCAAACATCTGCATGTACAATCTGGTGATTCCACTTGACTTTGCAAGCCCTAAAAGCCACGCTTGCAGAATGCCTTCCATGAGCAGATTTGCAATATAAATGAGTTTGTCACTTCCATTAGGTCTGTGAAAAGAATCAACTCCTCCACCATCTCTGATTCAGGTATTGTAAAATATCTGTAGCTCTTCCCAATATTCAATAGTTAAGCTACATAAAATGCTGCCATCTTGTGTTTAGAGATAAATATGCAACTTTAAAAATCTGGATTTTGAAAGACAAAAGTGGGATTTACAGTGTCAGCACATTATGTGAAAAAGATTGAAGTGAACGAATTATGAAAAAGTGGAAGCTTCACTTAATAATTTAGCTTTTAAAATTTAATCCTTAGAGCAAGTGCTGAGCCCAACACCTCTTGCAGTCAGGTCCAAGGGACTGCACAATTTCTCCAAGCTGATCTGGTGTCTGTTTAACCTACTTGAACCACCCAGTCCATGGTGTGAGGGGCCACCAAGGAAAATTAAAATTAGCAAGAGTGAAACAAGCAGAGATTGCTTGCATATGAAGAATGGTCCTTATGTAAAAAGCTTTGTTGATGCTTCAGGCTACAGAGAACACATAAGACATGTGAAACGCTGTCACTATTTCAATTAATAGCTTGTGTATTCCTTTTGTGACAAAGCACGGCTGCTTTGCCATTTGTGAACAACAACTAGAAATACTTATTTTGACTGTGCTGGGGCTGGCCAGGTTTAGCAAGGCCTGCAGTGGGGTGAGCTGGGCCTTAAACTAACAGATATTGGGAAGAAATTCTACCCTGTGAGGGTGGTGAGGCCCTGGCACAGGTTGCCCAGAGAAGCTGTGGATGCCCCATCCCTTAAAGTATCCAAGGCCAGGCTGGACAGGGCTCCGAGCAACCTGGTCTAGTGGAAGGTGTCCTTGCCCACGGCAGGGGATTGGAACTGGATGATCTTTGATGTCCCTTCCCACTCAAATCTATGAACTGCAAAGCTCCGAGGCCTGAGGGAGCAGAACGGACCCAGCCGGCTTTGTGTCCATGAGCAGGTGGGATGAGCTGATCCCTCCACTCCGAGACCCGCCCCATCCACACGGCGCAGTTCTGATCCAGGGATCCGGGCCTGAGCACAGGGATGCTGTGGAGCCCTGGGATCCCCGTGCCCTTCCCAACAACCCCCACGTGCCGCTATTCCACCACAACCCCGGATGTCGTTCCCGCCGGAGCGCGCTCAGCCCGCGCACCCATCAACTCGGCAGTCCTTGGGCGGCGCGCATCGCTTCGCGTTTGTAGGAGATTTATTCTGTCTGCTGTCTGAGCGCCCACTTCCTCGGCGTCACCCAACCCCGCCTCCCGCCAGCCATTTCCTCGCTGTCCCGGAGCGGGCACCGGCCGGGCTCGGATCCCCTCCCCGTGACGAGCCCCGCTCTCCCCTGAGGGCTCTCCCCGGACCCGCCCCCGCCGCTCAGCCACTGCGGGCCGGGCAGGGCCGCGCACACCCCCCGCCCACAACATGGCGCTGGCGGCGGCGGCCGAGCGGGGCCGCGGCGGCCTCGGGGCGCTGAGGCGGCTGTGAGTGCGGGCCGGGGGCGGGAAGGGCCGGCGGGAGCCGCCCACAGCGAGCCCCGAGCTGGGCTGCCCGGGGAGGAAGGGAAGGGCGCTCGGCTGGGCGTGTGGGGGTTCACCGGCGCCCCGGGCTGCTCTGTGGGAAGGAGGAGCGGGGAAACCCCCCCGCGGTTCGAAGGGATCGCGGTCGCCGCTGCCGCGGGTGCCGTGAAGCTGCCCCGGCGCTCCGGGGTCCGTCCGCAGCCCCTGCTCACCTGCGTGGTATAAGTTGGGGAAGGGAGAAGTTTGGGAAGTGCGCGAAAATCCCTCTCTCGTTGCTAAAACCGAGGTTTAGTTGGGTGGTGCCTTTTTGCGCCGGCAGCGCTTCAGAATTGGCTGGACTTGATCCCAGATTCCAGAGTTGATTTATGTGCTAATTAAAACAGCCCCGGGAATTCGCCGTCACAGTTTCATCCAGCCGCTTCACCTTGGCTACGCCTCTTTATTAGCATTAGTCGTTTGAGGTTAAGGTTTCTGAAAGTCTCCACAGCTTTTCTCTCTTGCTGCTTTTCACATTTTTTCTCCTGCACTTTTTCTCTATTGAAACATTTCCTATTGCCATTTTGAGCTTTTCTGTTTTGTGGTTATCCACATCTTCTTTCTCGAATACTTTAGATTGGCCTCTCTGGTAAATGCCAGATGTTGGCTGTTCTGTCCACTAAAAGAGTTTTTTTTTTTTTTTTTTTAAGAAAAAAAACTTTAAAACGAACTGTTTCTGTTTTAATGCCGCTAAAATAACAAGGGGATAATTTTTATTTTGTCTAAATGAAAGCACTTGAGGAGCCATCTGGTGAAGTCTGCACAACTTTCCTTGTTGTACCTGAGTATATAAACAGCTGTATCAAAAGCTTCAGAGCTATTCCAGTGCTGTCTTTCTCTCACCTGAAAATAAAAGTAGCTCAGCTGCCACTTCTTCATATGCATTTGTAACACTTCTGTGTGTTTATAATTGTACAGGCAATGGAACCAAGTACAGAGATTTGTGAAATGGGCCTCAACGATAGGTATGAAATTTAATTTCTTTGGCTGCTAGGTTAAACTGCTATGTAATGTGAATGGTTTAACAATTAGTTTTGGAGCATTAGTTGCTGAAAAACTGTAGGGTTTTTTAATAAATATTCATATCTTTGTAGTTTTTTAAAAAAGTAGCCTGTAGCTAACCTTGCAGAAATCATCTTTAATGTTCAAACAACATTTTGAATAGTTTTAGCTGTCATATTTAGGTAAACTGAACTTAATGAAAACTATTTGGTTTTGTGATATTTGCCTTTGCTGATGCAAGTGTTGCAAACTCTGTGAGAATTTGTTTCTTAGGCATAATGGCATTTAAACAAAATATAAAGGAGAATAAAAGTTAGTTAGTCCAGGGAGTACACAACAAAAATATAAGCATCAACTTTTATGTTTAAATGTTATTTTAGGGTTAAAATGTATTTATTGGATTCTAAAAAGGAAATTTTTTTAAAAAGGCTTAAACACACTTCTCCATAAGGACTTTAGGGAAAAAATTCCAAGAGTAGCATGGAAATGCGTTAGGGTGAAGTTTTGAGTGAAACAACTTCATTGTTGGAAGAAGTGCATAAAAACTATAAATTATGAAAAAAAGTCATAATTTAAAAATTGCTGTGTTTCCAGGAATTTTTTTAAGGATCTCTTTCTTACTGTGCTTCATCCTTTTAAACAGGAGGTCACAGCATAGGGAAGATTCTCATCGCAAACCGAGGAGAAATCGCCTGCAGAGTGATGCGAACGGCGAAGAAAATGGGTGTGAAGTCTGTGGCAGTTTATAGTGAAGCAGACAGAAATTCCATGCACGTAGCAATGGTGAAGTATATTCGTTGTGCTTATGCCTTATGTCCACTCACTACAGTATTTTCCATTGACAAATTCCACGTGAAAGCAGATTTGGGTGCTGGTGCAGTTGAGTTTCACCTCTGTGGAGTTACTGCCAAGTTTTCCTTGAGTTGGTGAAAAGTTTGCCTGGTTTCTGCCTCAACACCTGACAGCTTTACAGGAAGGGCATTAAATTTTGGCTCTCAAACTCCAGAGCAGCCGAGAGTTAGACAATGGACTCTGATTTTGGAAAGAAAGAATTTGTTTCACTCAGCTGAGCCTTTCCATGAGGAGAGGCAGCGATGTAAACTGCTGTGTGCCAGCAGTCTGATAAATAATATAATGATCTCAAGAAACTCAGTTAAATTTGCTAATAAACAGTCTGTGCCCTGTGTATTTCTTCTAAAACAGGCAGATGAAGCGTATTGCATTGGTCCAGCACCCTCACAGCAGAGCTACTTGGCCATGGAGAAAATACTGCAGGTGGCCAAGGTGTCAGCAGCACAGGTGAGCAGATCAGGACCTTCTGTTTTCTCTTACTTTCATGTCTTTAGTTCTTTATTTTTACCCATCTTGAGTTTCCTTGACACTACTGAAGTTTCTGAGTTTTCTAAGCTAAACTGATACAAAAATAGGCTGGTAACATTATTCTATTTTAGGCTGTTCATCCAGGTTATGGTTTCCTCTCAGAAAACACAGAGTTTGCAGAGCTGTGCAAGCAACAGGGAATCATCTTCATAGGTCCACCTTCATCTGCTATCAGAGATATGGGTATTAAGAGGTATCTGTTTCTGATTTGTTAATGCAATTTACAGCTTGGCAAAGCTAATTTTGTTAACAAATGACCAGTGTCATAATTGTTCTATTTTGTCAGTTTTCACTGTATTTTATTTTTATGGCTCTCTTCAAAGGAATAAACTCTGTGTCTATAGATATGGGATTCCAACAGACACAGAGACAGTCGAACTTGTTCAGTTATTAGGATTTCAGTAATTAAATAAGTAATGATTCTGCTTTTGCGTAACTGGGGCACTCAGCAGTCAGACTGGATGTTTTGTATATTAGTCAAAAGAGCAGTGGAAAAGAAACACTGTATCATTGGGGTTATTGTGGCTCATGTAAAATGGAGTGGTAAGTTTAGTTCATCACAGAGGACATTATTCTTAGTTACTTAGATCAAAGAAATGCTTTTAGGGTAGGAAGTGTAAATCAAGAATGTGGAAATGAGGTTGTTACTAACACATGAGCTGTATAATAGTAATTTGAGAGAATTAATTTTTTATCACTTTGTAATGTGAGAGTAAATTACCTCTGTAATTTAACAAGCTCTGCATGAGTATTTGAAGTTAGAGTTGTTACACTGTTTGATGTGTGGTGTGAATCCAGCTGTATCATGAAAAGTGTTTTGCCTTTGTACAACTTCAGGTATAATTTTGGCAGGATACGGTGTCGTAGTTTGAAAATTTTAGGGTTTGGCCTCTACAAGGTGGGTCAAAAGACAGGGAAGAACAGTAGAACTGAACCTTACTCCTGCTTTTATGTGGAGGGCTTGGAGAAAAAAGAAATCCCTGTTTGAAGCGGTGATTAATTACAGTCCAGTCCTACATAACCCAACTATGCCAGTAGTCCTGTCGAGGTCTACTGTGGAACTGCTTTCAGGGAGAGAGTTACCATTGGGAACAGTTACAGGCTCGGAGCTTAAAGTAAGAAAAAAAATATTATTGCCATTCTAAATATCAAACTGTTCTGTCAAAGCACTTCCAAAGCTATAATGTCTGCTGCTGGCGTTCCTGTTGTTGAAGGTTATCACGGGGAAGATCAATCAGATGGGTGTCTAAAGGAACAGGCCAAGAGGATCGGATACCCAGTGATGATTAAAGCTGTTCGTGGGGGTGGAGGAAAGGTAAGGAGCTAATCTGCTCATCACGTGCCATAAAGTGGTCGTGTCTCAGTGTCTGAATATTCTAAAAGAAATCTGAAAACAAAGAAACTGGAAAAGGGCTTTTTGTTAAAATTCGTTATTGATGTCCAGTCTAGCGCTATGAAATCTCATTTCCTTTTGTTGTGCAGTCAGGCGTAAGGTAAGGAGCTGGAATAAACTAGAAGAGTTTGTTTGTTTCAGTGGATCTCCAGTAATTCACATAAGCAGAAAAGTTGTCCTATGGATTTGTGTGACAGTAGATAACTTTGCTACTTTGTGATAACTTCTGTTACTTCTTTTGTTACCAGTTTTAAATTCTGTGTAAGAAGTGATTAGAAATACCATTTAAATATTTTTGTCTGGACACTTTTTAAGGTGTGGTGAACTCCCAGTCTAAATCTGATTTTACTCTGAAATGTCTATAAAATGACATGTAGAGAATTTTAATTATTTTCAAAATAGCTGTATTTGTTTTGTAATAAATGAGTTTTTCTTTGCCCAACTTAGAAAATTCCTTTTATATCTGAGAGTAAAATTGAATTTTGTACTCACCCGTATCAGTGGAATGATATATCTATTTTTCACACTTTTTATGGCACTTTCAGGGGGACTTAGAAGGGTTGTATTACTGGAAGCTGATACACAATTTTGGTAAAGTTGAAGAAAGGAGGGAAAAGAGTTATTGTTAAGCTCATTTCTTGCTGTTTGTGTGCCACAAGGATTTTCATTGTATACCCTATTTTTAGACATTAAGAAAGGCTTTTTTGTGTATTTTAGGGCATGAGAATTGCTCATTCAGAAAAGGAGTTTCTGGACCAACTAGAATCAGCAAGGAGAGAAGCAAAGAAGTCTTTCAATGATGATGCAATGCTGATTGAGAAATTTGTAGATAATCCAAGGTGAGAAACAGATGAATTTCAAGATTAACACTGCAATGTTTATTCTGTGGTTAAACAAACATAACTGGTTTAGGAGCAGGATGAAAATTGGTCTTGTATGTTTTATTTGCACTATGGCAGTTTGTTAATTTGGTCAAATCTTTTTATAATGCATTGAGTTTCTTGTAGTGACTTTGTTTTGAATTATAGGAATTACAGTACAGTACAGTGCGTGAGCTTTCTAAACTTGATTTACATCTAGGAAAAAAAAATCACTTTATAATCTTCAACTACAGACCTGAGTCAAGCTGATGTTTCTGCTGCCCTCAGGTGTCCTAAACCAGTTATTTAATCTTGCTTTATTCTGATATTTAAAACAGAAGGGATAGTTTTTATCTCATGTCTGGCCTGTGAAACTAAGCTAATTTATTTTTCATAAAGACCTTCTCACAGAGGTCTGTTTGATAATCTGGCACTTTACATCTGTTTTTCTTGAAACATCACTATAAAGAAAGCATTTAAAGAAACTGAGGGCCTGCTTATGCTGTCAGGTGGGCATGAGAAAAATCTCATTCCTGGGGGATTTCTTTCACCAGTATCAGAGGATTGTCACAATGATGACTTTTTTTTTAGCTTTACACACAGAACAAAATTCTGCCACCTAATAGTTGTCCTTTGAAGTGGTGTGTTGAAATAAACACACCACACAAATGTTATTCCTGAGCTGGGGCTGCTGCTGCCTCTTGTGCGTTGCTACACAGTAAATGTGGGGAAATCATCACTATCAAATAACAGTGAAGTGCTTTTACTTTGATAATAATAACTAAGAAAACAGAGGCAGCCTTCAGATATGTACCTTGTTTATCCCCCAACATACAAGATTTCAATGCAGTAGCTGGCATTTAGAATCCTGTTTCATTTGGGACATCAAGGAAGTCTAAAACAATTGAAATCTTGCCTAATGGCATCCTCACCTCTATATTTTCAGCATTTCTTTGAGGGCAGACACTTAAACCTTTGAGGAGTCCTCCTGGAGTGTACAAGGCCACATAAAAGTTCTGAGTCTGTCTGAGTGAAATCAGTCCCAGGATTGGGGTTTTACTGAAATACATTGAAACATTTATGTTTATGGAACAGGCACGTTGAAGTCCAAGTATTTGGTGACCAGCATGGCAATGCAGTGTATTTGTTTGAAAGAGACTGCAGCGTGCAGAGGAGGCATCAGAAGATCATTGAAGAGGCACCAGGGGTGAGAAGAAAGTTCTTCTTTTTATGAACTGACATATTTTTAAAGTAATTAATAATCCCCCATGAAGTTTATTTAGTTGATAGTACTTTATTTGTAGTTCTTAGACCTGTTTTAATTTTGCTGCAGAAAATGTTCTAATTGAAAAAAGCAACTTTCTCTAGGGAAAGGATTCTCAAGGAAAAATTATATAGATGTCAAATATAACAATGATAAGGATTTCACTGCAGTTGTTAAATACTGCAAAATATTCACATATACTGGGTTTGCTGTCACCAAACGTAAGAGTAATTTATAATTTTTTCCATTATTATTATTTGCAGCCAGGAATTAATCCAGAGGTTCGGAAGAGACTTGGAGAAGCCGCTGTCAAAGCAGCCAAAGCAGTGAATTATGTCGGAGCAGGTGAGTCTGGGGAGGCTTTTAACTTCATGAGACTTGAAGTCTCCAGCAAATGGCATCTGATTGTTCCAGAGTACGACACACATCCCCCAAGTTTTTTGAGGTTCAAGCAAGTAATCACATAGTTAGTTCTGATATAATTCCAAATTTAAATTAGCATACCTGAGCTCAAGACCAGTGGCAGCTGAAGAATGGGAATTAAAAATTACGGAGCAGATGATCCAATCAACTCGACTGTTGGAAACTGAGCATTTTGAGTCAGTAACTTTGAAAAATAATTTCATTATACAAAGAATAATCCTTTATATTCAAACACCAAAGCCTTTAAAAGAAGAACACGAAACAGTGTAAAGTCCACACTGTTTCCCAGATGAAAAATAACCTCCCAGAATTATCTGTGACTCTGTTTTCTCACTGCTTTTTTGGTTACTTATTTTTAAAAAATAACTACACACTCTATAAATACTAACGGTACTTTAGAGAGTCTTGATGCACATTTTAAAGTGCTAATGAAATGCAGCTTTTGTTGTAGAGAAGAATGGCTACTAAACAGCACAGGCCACATAAATGTACAAGGAAACAACCCTTCTGTTTCAGACCTCAATTTTGTGACCCTTTTAGATAAATTGTATAGAATTTAATGAAATTTAATGTATCAGATTTGGAAATAATAGTGTTTTCCTGGCATAATTAAATTAAGTGTCTTAGACACTAGTTGGTAAAGTGTCCTTCTGTACTTCAGGAACAGTGGAATTTATTATGGACTCCCAACATAATTTTTACTTCATGGAGATGAACACCAGACTGCAAGTAGAGCACCCAGTGACAGAGATGATCACTGGCACTGACTTGGTGGAATGGCAACTTAGGGTGAGTGTTAATTGATTTTACATGTAGGGCTCCTCCTGAGTGGTGAGTGGTGCTCTGCCTGTGGAAGAAC
Source organism: Empidonax traillii (assembly GCF_003031625.1). Lineage (NCBI taxonomy): Eukaryota > Metazoa > Chordata > Aves > Passeriformes > Tyrannidae > Empidonax > Empidonax traillii. The sequence goes on along the minus strand of NW_020955419.1, from coordinate 743,880 downwards.
TGTTGGGTTTCCAGATCCTCATCTGCTGTTCAGCTCACAGGGTAAAGTTTCCTTTGCTCCAGAGGAACATCTCACATTGCTGTATTTGATGGGAGCGTTGCGTAGATGCTCTGAATTTCAACCAAGTCTTCTCCCAGTTGTGTAGAGAAAAAACCCCTTTTTTCTAAAGTGTATTTAGAGACCTTGCAGAGAATGTGGAGAGTGGGAGTAGTAGAGTCCTGATCTTTCCTTTTCTATGCTGAAAATTTTCATAAAACTCAAGTTCAGATATATCTTTGGCACAAAAATCATTCTTGGATCAAGCAGTATGAGGAAAAGATCTCCACAAAATCATATGTCTGGTGTTATACCAGTACAGTCACATTCTAAAATAAATGTGTAGTTGTGTGGACTGGAAGCAGGCAGTGGCAGTTTCCTCACACACCTAATTTGCAGAAAGACTGTTCACACACTGAAATGATAACAGCAAGTTTTGGACCTTGGGGAAGTAGAAATGGAAACCAATTCTGGTTGGATAAATTCAAAAGTGAGAACAGCAGCCCACACTGAGCTTAAGTAGTGTGAGCTTAAGGGTGGGGAGGTATTTACTGTAATCAGGAAGAAAATTAAAGTGGCAAATGCTGATGCAAGAAAAAGGAACATTTGTCTTCCTGATCTGGGAATGGAAATTGAATGCTGAGTTGGAGCAGGGATCAAACAATACTGGAAGAAAGCAGGTGGAAAGGTGCACTGAATGGTCTTGGCATATGGCTCAATGAGTTAATAGATAAAAAAATGTTAGTTCTTGGAGAGATTATTTTTGTAGATCTGTATAGTGACTACTCTTTCTTTGAAGACTAAGTTATAATCTGCTGACTCTGCTAAAATCCAGAGCTTGGTGGAAAAAGGCCACCAAAAAGGGTGGAAAATCCTTGACGTTACAAAAGAAGATGAAATGTTGCTACAAATTTTTGAATAGGAACATGTATTTTCCCTTATAGCTGGAAATTTTGGTAACAAATGGTCTTGTCTCCACTGCAACAGGTTTCTTGTTACTGTTTTGTCCCCAAAAGCCCTGGTTTTTTTTCAGTCTCAGACTGGTTTGTTGCTGATCTTTGCCGATATTCCTGTATTTGCAGTGTTAATTCCTCTGAGTAATAAAATGATGCTTCCTTTCCCATTAAAGGTTCCCTGTCAGAAATCCCCTTAGAGAAACTTTCCCTTAAATGTACAGGCTCCACAGCACAGAATAACCAACAGTTTGTGCTGGTAGTGCTGGCTGCCAGTAACCCATTTTATCATCTGCTTTTGGAGCAACTTTTATCTAATAAAATCTTGTCTTAGTTGGCCAGGCTGTAACTTAAAGAATTAATTATTTTTTGACATAACCAGTAGAAAAACATTAGACTGTTTTTTTTTTTTCCATTACGTTTCAGCTGTCTAAAATATTAGGCAGTAAATTTACACAATCATAATTCAAAATCCTTTGACTGTTGACTTCCACAAAAAAGGAAGGAGTGACTTCAGAATGAGCCTTTTATGACTTACCTTTTTTTTTTCTCCTTGTGCTTTTTTTAACGTGCTTTCTAGTCCTTCATGTTTAGAAGAAAGATATTTAATATTTCATACATCAGCACTCCAGAATATTGATCCTGCATTAAAGAAAAAAACCTACTGTTTTCAGGTTGCAGCAGGAGAGAAGATTCCCCTAAAGCAGGAAGAGATCCTGCTCCAGGGCCATGCCTTTGAAGCTAGAATATATGCTGAAGACCCTAATAATAACTTCATGCCAGGAGCTGGGCCATTGTTGCACTTATCCACCCCTCCTGCAGATCGTTTCACCAGGATAGAGACTGGAGTCAGACAAGGTAAAACTGCAGGCTGTGATGTGTAAGAAATAATTAACATCAAAATGTTGTCTTTGTAAGCATTTCCCTCTTTGGCCTACATAAGTTAGTCTGACAGGGTGTTGCTACAAAGACAAATCTGTACAGAATTATTCTTCCTTGTGACTCTCCATGTATTTTTGGGCAATCACTGGTTACTTTATTTACCTCTTTATTTACCTATATCCATATTGAAGTCCATTGGATCATGCTGCCTCCTTACAATTTATCAATCCTGCATTCTGATTGCAACAAAGAAAGCTGGATTTGAGTAGCGTTATGTCTACAAAGTCTGTAGTGAAGTTGTCCATGAAGTTCAGATGCCGGGTCACATCACTGTGTCCTCGAAGAACTTTCGAGAAACTTGGCTATGAGTTGTATCCCCGTTTGACGCCATGTGGTGTCCAGTACTTTGCATTAACCAACTTTCAGAAATGCTTGGGTTGGTGTTCCAGCATTTCTTTTGCTCACATGTTTTAGGTGATGAAGTTTCTGTTCATTACGACCCGATGATTGCCAAGCTGGTTGTGTGGGCTGAGGATCGGCCAGCGGCGCTGAGGAAGCTGAGATACAGTTTGCACCAGTACAATGTAAGTAGAAAGAGCCCAGTGTGTGATTTCAGATCTTGAGCTAACTTTGTCAACACCTGGAGCTAACAAAGTATGTAGAAAATAAACAAAACAAAAATAAAACAAAAGTGGTTTCTAATAGGGAGCCTGCATTGCCGCTACCGTTTCAAATTCATTATTTGTTTGCAGAAGTTGGCTTTTTTCCTAAATGCAGAATGTTTGTGTAGGTGGTGTGGGTAGAAATAAATGTGAAGTCCAGTTTTACGCAGAGATTTTTAAGTTTGTGATCTCTTCAGCTGGGTGATGCACCTGAGGCTTTGTAGAAGAGTAAGGCTAACAAAAATTTTCAATTATAGTGTGAGCTCTCTCAAAGGAGTGGAATTTGTGTCAGACAATGTTTGCTTGTGATTTCTAATTTATAAAAATAACTAAATTTTTAGACTATATGTGTGGTAAAGAAATATGCTGTCAGTTCCTTTTAAGAAACTTTCCCTTGTGTCTTTCCAAAAGCGGAATTCAGGTTTGACTTGACATGAGACTGTTTGTGCAGTTTTATTTTTAATAGTTTTTTAATTATGCAGAATTAATTTACACTTTTAAACCAACAACATGAGTGTGACCGAGGTACTGAAAATATTTGGCTCCTTATTGTTTTAGCTACAAATGAAAATGACTTCAAGGGAAAAATACAAATTCTGGAAAAACCCAAGAGCTTTTTGTTAGCAGTTCTGTCAGTACATGTTGACAGCATTTACATAGTTACCAGGTTTACTAATTTCTCTAAAATAATTACGTTGTTTGTTTAGGTATTTTGCAGTACAGGAAATGGATAGTATCTAGTAAATTTATGAAAGTCCCTGTTCCCACATGTTACTATTAAAAGATCAAATATGGGATACTGACACTATTGTAACTCATTTTTCATAAGCAGCACTTGTCAAGTTAGGAACGTTCTGTTACGTACTCAGAGTGTGCTTTTCTGAAACAGTAGAGTTTTTTCCTAGATTACCTCCCTCTACTGTTGCTGGGAAACTTTCCTCAAACTTCACAGTGGGCCAAGGTGGTATTGAGAAAACAGAGTGCTTTTGGCAAAGCAACTCCTTGGGTTTTTTATTTGGCTTGTTGTGTGGGTTTTCTTTTTCGAGCCATTGGTTTAACTGGTAATAAAACAGCAGTTGAATGAATTACATTTTATTGCTGAACTTTGCTTTGATGGCGCTACCTGAAAAAAATACTCATCTCTTATCTGTACTTAAGTTGAGCAGAAAGTTGCGTGCTCACTCATAACTTCAGTTTGCAATATGCTTCTGTTTCTTTACAGATTGTAGGATTAAGCACTAATATTGATTTCTTACTGAGCCTGTCAGGACACCCACAGTTTGAGGCTGGAAACGTGCACACTAATTTCATTCCTCAACACCACGATGAACTGTTTCCAACCAAAAAGGCAACTCCACATGAAGTCATGTGTCAGGCAGCTCTTGGGCTTATACTGAAAGAGAAAATGCTAACAGATGCTTTTAGAGATCAGTCAGAGGGTAAGGATCATTCTTTTGTTTTATTTTGTGAGCTCATGTGCAATTACTTAATTTGCATGTTCTTTCTTTGACCTACTTTGTGGCTGCTCAGGGCTCTGCATTCTGGCCTGTGTCAGGTATTCACACAGACTCTGACTTCTGTGAAGGGGCAGACATGGAATGTATCCCCACTGTAATGTACTTCCCACAGCACTCCAGATAGGCACTATCTGGAAGGCCTTGGGATTCCTAGGCAGTGGCACTGTGTGCTCTTTGCTCTTGACAAGCACAAACTGTGGCCATCTGCCTGCACTGTTCCTACAGCTGGCCCAAGGTCTTCAGATGTCAAATTGACTCTGCTCAGAGTGGGAGAGGCGGTGGGGTTTGATGGGACCTTCACCTAAGGGTTAATCAGAATCTGCTGTGGTGGAACTGAACTCCCATGCATTCTTGTCCTGTTCAAGGATGTGTTCCTGGAGAGCAGCCAATGCTCCCCTCTTAACTGCTGCTGTTGGTGTCATGTGTTGTGTAGGTTACAGCATCAGCTTGTGCAGTGTTGAAGGCCGAGGGATTGTCACTCTCAGTGACTGCAGGGGCTCCCCAATCTTTTCTGTGCAGTGTAAAACCATAAGTGTGATGGTAATAACAGTAAGACAGTGATTTTATGGTGGAAGTTCTGAGTGTTGTGTTTTGTCGAAGCAGAAGGAAAGTAACATGTCTGTGTATTTTGTGTTTTAGATAAATTCTCACCATTTGCATCCAGCACTGGTAGAAGAATAAATATATGTTATACTAGAAAACTGTCTCTGCTGGATGGGGAAAACAGTAAGTTAATAAGAAAGTGTGTGGAGGGAAGGGAGGCACTTGATGGATAAAATTATTTCAACTGATGCTTGAAAATTCAGACTAAGAAACAGCAAATAGAACCAGCATTAATTTTATGCAATTTAAGCTGGGAATTCACAGAAATCCATGTTTAATCCACACTATTAGATCTTGAGGAGATGTAAACCAAATTCAATTGACACAATTATTGTTCATCATTTAAATGAATAAGGTTGACATTTTAAAAAGAGCTGAGTGCCACTGACTTTTTTTTTTTTTTCACTTCCTTTTGGTGTGAAAGAGCTCAGCACTTTTTCCCATCACAAACCTGTTTTCTGTCCAGATAACACAATACAGATTTCAGAGCATAACTTCAGGTGCTCATCTTTGAAAAACAAATTGCCTCGAATTCAGTATGAAAGCTGCAGTGTCTACAAAGCTAACCTGAAAATACTTGTTCTTTTCTTAGTGCTGGAAGGTCTTGTTTTTATTAAGGAACATAAACTAAGTATTGTGTCTAGGTCATCATTCTCTAGATACTGTAATTAATCTACTCACATAATACATATTTTGTTTTATTCAACAGTTGTGGATGTAGCTGTAAGTTACAATCAAGATGGGTCATACAAAATGCAGGTACAAGTCCATTTTTTCAAACATTTCATTAGATAAAAGAATCTGTTTCTTGTAGACTTATCTTAGTATTAACTGTTAGTAAAGTTGCTTGGTGATTACAGATACAGGATTCTATTTTTGGCTTACTTGCAGCCATTGCTGTAGACTGTTATTTTAGGCTGAAATTATCTTTGCTACATGCTGGATTGGCATGGAAGAGCTACTAAAATACTTCTGAAAATATGGCTAAGGAAAGTTTGTATTTTCAGTATTTAAAGGTCTTATTCTTCATTTTCCTCTTCCTTAAATTTGTCTGCCTAAAACATGGTAAGTTAGATTTAAATCTGCATTTAAAAAGACTTTTTTTCCACAGGACTTGTGTGCATGAGATGGATCTCCTGTGGGATAAATAAAAGCTTTCTAGAGCATTATCTGTAAGATAATACCTATTTTATTTTGAAGATGGAAATTGAGAAGTGATTACCAAGTGGGATGAGGAATCTTCTGGTCAGATAATTGAATGATACCCCATAGAATTGGCTTCTCTGTCTGTGCTATAGAGCTCCTATAGGATACAACTCCAGATGCTTTAAACACAGATAATTTTGTGTGTGCACATGTGATAGTCTCCAGTTGTGTGGCTTATGTGGGTTGTGTTTTGCTGAGTGTTAAACATCCTTCTTGCATCACCTGTAGTCCAGTGCTTTTTCTCTCAGCTTTGTCACCCAGAATGAAAGCGTGCTGAAGAATGCAGTCTCTCTGTAGTTCAGCTTATTGTTCCCAATATTCAGAAAAGGGAAACTGGGATAATAAGTATGAACTGCTTAGACTGTGTAGAGATGAGCCTACCAAGAAAATAATGAGAAAACTACTGCATTTTTGAGGGTGTAACAGCACCTTGGGTAACTCACACCCTTATTTCTGTGGATACAAAGACTGAGATAACCCACATCCCTCCAGTAATACCCGGGTTATTTTGGTGTATTAATTACCTATGTGATGCTGCTCAGCTCTTACACTCGAGGCTTGTCTCATGTAAGCCACGTCAGCAAAAGTAAAGAGAGGCTGGAAGGGATGTAGGGCCCATTTGTGGGGGGAAGTGCAGCTGGGAGAATGTGGACTGCTAGGGAAGAAGCAAGAATGGGGGTTGAGATGGAAATGGAGAGAAGATGGAGATAAAATATGGAGAAACATAACTGGGAGCTGATTCTGAGGAAGATGTTGCCTCTGCAGTGTTACAAAACCTGTGCTGAGGCCAAGCAGCCAGAGCAGGCTGCTGGGCCATGGATGTGGCAAAGCACTCGGTGCTTCCAAGGGTGTTGCCCTGTTTGTGCCCCTGCTCAGGATACTCATCAAGCAAACGATTTTCCTCTCAGGGATAAGAATCAGATCAACAGTATCCTTTCAGTGCATGTTTTCAGTGGAAGGACAGTATGTAACTATATAATAAAACCTCAGTTTTATTTCAACTACTACCACCCTGAAAGACCAGCAAGTCTCTGATTCCTTGCTCTGTGATGGCAGACTTAGAAACAAACATATCAGTTAAATGTAATGCACTTATGTTTGTGTTCTTGCAATCTTTGTATGCTGAGGTTGTGGCACAGGTGCAGCTTCCACTGATGTAGATGGAGAGTTACTCAGAAATAAATGACCTTTCCATCTAGTCTGTCTTTTGCAGTTCTGGTGTCTAATTGACACAGTTTCCATTGCTTGCTCTGCTCCTTTGTAGGTTTACTGACTGTGTTCTTGTATTGTAAGCTTCCAAGGCAGAGGAAGTGACCTGTGTTTTGGAAAGCATCGTGGAGCGTGATGTCAGCTGAGCAGTGTGGATTTTCAGTTTGAAGAAAGTCAAGATGCTACAACAGATCAAAAATATTGGATTTTAGTAGCATCACTAAACTGAATATTCTGGGGTTTTTTTTGCTCTTCTTGAGAATTAGTATATCTTTGTTTGGGATAAAAACTGTCCTGGGGGAACAATTTTCTGAGCTGTTTGTATTGGATACAGAATACAGTCTCCTAACTGAAAAACAAAGGATACACAAGATTTATAAAGTATTTTTTCTTTTAATTCCAAAATTGTCTATGAAGAATCACAGGTTATGAGCGTACAAATGCTGTCTCTTAGTTTTACTGGTCATGAAGGATTAACCTTTGTCCTTATAAAAGCATTTAACTTTCAGATTCAAGATAAAACGTTCCTGATTTCTGGAGAGATGTTGAATGAAGGTGATTCACTTTACTTGAGGTCTTCAGTAAATGGAACAGTTTGTAAGGCCAAACTGGTCATTTTGGACAACACCATTTATCTCTTCTTTCCGGTAAAGTTCCTTTCTTTATTATCACAAGTTTAAAATTTCAGAATTTCATATGAAAATGAGGAATATAAATTGCAAGAGAATGTGAATGATAATTTCAGTTTCTTACTTTGACCTATAAGGCTTTGACACTTGCTGGATTTATAGGTCTAATTAGAAGTTCGCTGCTTATGGTCTGTGAGCGAGAAAATTAACTTGTAGAAAGATAAAATACAGTGAGGTGAATTGCAAACAATGGCTTAGGAGGGGGGAACACAGAATATTAAAATTGTCAGGTATTTAAGTTTGTCATAGAGCAGTAGCGATAAGTTCAAACTGACAATTATTTGTAAGTGCTTGTAACTTAATTTTTTTTTAAAATTATATGACAAGAAATAAATTGATACTGGTCTGAGGAAAGATAACTTTAGCTAATATTAAAAGAATGGAATTATGAACAAACGTGGCATTATATCTGTTGCATGTGTGCAAATGGCATTTGAAAGAAGATGTACCCTAATTTCCGTTATTAGGCTGTTAATTTTTTATTTGCAGGTAAAAAGATTGCAAGGCCCTAAAGTAACTCAATAAAAATGTAATCTAAATAAGTAAATTATGATGTGTTAGTTTCAGTAACTAACCCCTAGCCCTGAGCCTCTTAAGACTTTATGCAGAACGCAGTGAAAACTTTGCTGCTCCAGTGGTGAGGACAAAGAAACTCCTGCTGGAATGGCAAAGCTCAGATCTCCTGTGGCATCACAGTGGAGTCAGAGGGGGGGGATTTAGGAGAAATCACAGCAGTTTTAGGGCATGGGTAGGATGTGGGGGAGAATGAGTCTTTAGGAAACTCTGGGCACCAGGTGTGAGAGCACTTACAGGATTTGAATAAGGGTGAGAATTTTTCACTGAGTTAGCACTGAATTCATGTTATGGTAAATGGCGAAGCTCTCCTTGGCAAGGAAGATGCCAATGTCTCTGTCCCTTGTTGCACAACCTGCCTGCCCCTCGTGCTAACAGCCTTTATACATTTTTGTAAAACCTTCTGCACTGTTGTTGCGTGAATAGGGGAGGTGCAAGGTGTGTTTTGTACCAAGATCCACGTGGAGCTGCTTTTGCACAGGAGCTCCTTCCCTGCTGACCCTTAGCAGCAGCAGCCTGAGTTTTAAGACCTCAGACATTGGCAGAGCTGCTGACAATCCTCCTGCTGCCATGACCCCAGGGCTCTACCACCCTCAGAGCAAGGCTAGATCTGTTCGTTCCTGTGTTTCAGAACATGTGCTGGTGGTGGGATTTTACGCTGTTCACTCACCTGTCCTGGATTTTCTCCCTGCAGGAGGGCAGTGCTCAGATCGGCCTCCCCGTTCCCAAGTACTTGTCTGCAGTGAGCTCAGGGGGAGAGCAAAGTGGTGCTGTAGCACCCATGACAGGCACAGTGGAAAAGGTAATTATAATAACATGGGTGGGAAGGGAATTCTGCAGTAGATATACAAGCTCACTCTTCCAGAAATGGGGCTTCTGTACTGCCAGGAAAAAAATCAGAGCCTGAAATGTCAGTGCTGGATGACTTCTCCTAATTGGAAAAGGCCTTGTTTACTCTGAGTTTTCAGCAGCCACCCAAGAGTTTTTAAGGCTTCCAGTCTTCTTTCTCTAGAGCTCTGGAAATTCTGAATATTTAACTAATGCTACTGCTTAACTAATTTTTTCTTCATCTTAATTACTTTCTAAGTTGAAGTGCCCTGAAGTGTTAGAAGCTGTTTGATTCATTTCATCTAACAAAAGAGAGAATTAAGAGATGCACTCGCAAAAAAAAAAAAAAAGAAATCCTCGGAAACACATTTTTGTTAAGCTTTGTGTTTGTTTCTTTTTCTTTAGCTCAGCAAGTCTCGTGTATTTCTCTCTACAGTGACAAAGTTTCCACAGAAAAGAGATTTCCAGGAGAGTTTAGTGGTTAAAGGATTCTGGTAGCAGTGAGAAGGCACGAACCCTTTCACAGAGTCGAGTACATTGAACATGGATCTCCTACACTGAGTGAACCCTCTGAATCAGTTGGAGTTGAATAACAAGGTGGCTCTGCCATCCTCTGTCTGGGTGTTGTTTTTTAAAAGGCTTTAGGGACTGGCTCCAGGAGGAGGTCCTGCACTTTCTCAAAATAGAAGTGCTTAAGCCAGAAAGGGTCAAATACACATCCTCTCTTCTAGTGTTCCATCTTTGATAGGTAAATGTCTCCCTGCTCGTCCTGGCAGCTGGCACTGAACCTCTCTCTGGAGCTCTGACTTCCCTTGAGTGTCATCTAGAGAACTCTCATACCCAATTCAGCAATAATAAAAATAATATGAGGCTGTTTTGCAAACCCACAATCACTCTGTGGATTGTGCTAGTCAAGATCCAGCTGATGATTGTTAATGGCATTGACAAGAATGATTTTTTTTGTTTTTTTTCCAATTTTCTCTTGAATTTAGGTGTTTGTGAAGGCAGGGGATAAGGTTCAGGCTGGAGATCCTCTGATGGTTATGATAGCTATGAAAATGGAGGTAAGTGACACATAAAGGTTTTAATTACTTAGATAATAAAAATCTGGTCAAAATTTAATAATTTTTGGTTGCATTACTGAAGTATGAGGTAGCTTGCAGATGTCACTATCACTTCATCTGCTATGAAGTGAGTGTTGCGTCTGACGATTTTAGAGGATTATATTTGCTGTTATTTTACTAACAAATGATGATTATATAATCCATGGAATTCTTCAGCTGTTTTAACGTGCGTTTAGTGAGCTGTGTCAGGCCTTCTCTCCCCTCCTCTCCTTTGGCTTTTCTAGCAGAAGACTGTCCAGGTATCTCCTGCTCACTGATTTGATCCAAGCATGTGGAATATCTGCAGTTACTTCAGGCAGAAATTTAGCCAGTGGAGACTTTGTAAATATGTGCAGGGTTCTTTGTGTATAATCTTTTAATTATTTACATAAAGTTTTACCAAGGGTACACTCAAGACTCTTTGTAATTGTCCACATGGCATTCAGTGGACCAGCACTTTGGCCATTTTATCTTGCCAGACATGAGGCTTAGATGGGAGGATTTAATATCTGGTATTAAATGTTTTGATACTAGACTAGCCCTGGGTAGAAAGATACCAAGAAACAAAGCTACAGTGGAAAACTAACCTGGTCCAATAACAAGCAGACCAGTTTGGGGGTTGGTGTGTAAACATGCTGTTCCTTCACTGTCATTAGTGGCTGTGTTTGTATTTCATCTGGATTTTGCCAAATATCTGCTCAGTAAAGACCCCTCCTGGCCAAAACCCAAAAATATCTGTAGCAAATCTGCAGATTCCTCTTCAGGGAACAAATCTGCTATGATTAACATTTTGGATTAAAACTGTATTATTTCTGCTTGGTATTTATTACGATAACAAAAACAATTAGTGAAGTAAAATAACATTCAACTGTTCATACTTCATAATATAACATTATATAGCAGTTTTTGTCCCCAGTATACTTACCAAATATTCATGAGAAAACTTGAAAATGGACTAGTATAATGGTTTAAAATAAGGTTTAAAATAAAGATATGTGTCAGAGGAAGAAATTAAATGTTTTTCAGTTCTAATTGCACCAAAGAGTAATAATAGCATTTGCTGGAGAGAGAGAGAAGGCAAGAAGCCAGGTTCTCTGCTGGCTCACTCTTGCTCTGTTTTGTGCAGCACACCATACGGGCTCCAAAGGCAGGAGTGATAAAAAAGGTTAATTTCCAAGAAGGTGCCCAGGCCAACAGACACGCTCCACTGGTGGAATTCGTGGAGGAAGAAGCCAAGTCAAAATAAAATTCAAGGAAGGTGCATTTTATTTTTTTATACTTTGCCGATTTTCTCCCAGGAGAAGACTACTTCATATTTTCAGCAAACTGTTTTGTAAGAGAGACTGGGGAATTGGTTTCCTCTGCACTTCCTGCATAGTCTGACTGTAAATTATGCTGACTTCAGTGGAATTTGGGTATCACTGTCCTGTAATCGTATTTATAACCTGTGGACCTATGTGATTGTTGTTCAGTGGTTGTGTTTGCCTGTGGAAAGACATTGGACTGGAAAAAGATGTGGAACTCTCAAAGGATGGGAGAGGTTAGTAGGGACTGTAAGGGATAGACAGGTTGGGTTCTTCTTCATTCACAGCTGCCTTTTTCCCTGAGATATGACAAGACTGATTTGAAGGAAATCTAAAGGAAGACAATTGTTTATGAATTCATTTTCTGGCAAAATCCCTGATTGTGGTTTATGTTTTTGCCTTAAACAGGGAATTCAGGATTGTTTCTTAGCCCTGAATCCCTCTCAGTCATTTCTGTTACATCTTTTCTTCCCTTTTACCTCAATGAGTAATGAAAATTTGCATTTCAAGAATTATTTTAATATACCTCAAAACATCTGATATGAAGCATTTTTCAGATATATTTGCTACACTTTACCGAAGTTGGAACATAACTGGTTTCTAAAAATATCATTTGAACTTTAAATATGAAGTAGTAACATAAAGATAAGCTTATTTATTACTTGGAAAATGTGCCAAAATAAAATACTGACTTCAAAATCCTCAATGCTGTTCCCATATTGTTCATGTTCTGTGTGAAGTACACCAAAAGTCTTTGTAACAACATGAAATATTACCATGAATAACAGGTATTTTTTTTTTTTTTTGTATCTGCAGGGTTTCAGAAGGGAAAATTGTTAGGTTTTTTTGATATGCAAAGAAAATACTCAGACTAAGCATATTCTGATCATTTGCCATAGATTTATTTTAACTTATTTAAAAGCCCCTCAGAGAAACGGGAAAAGGGAAAGAAAAATATGTTTTAATTGCTGCAAACTTTGACTATATTTTTACCTTTCAGTTAATGTGATGTTCTGGTTGTCATGTGAAGCTTTGATGTGCCAATTTAATTCAATAATATGGTCTATCCTGCAGAAAGGAACACATCAGATGCTGCAGTGATCCCAAACTTGTAGTCAGATCTGTGCAAGTGGATCTTTACACTTACCTAAAATCTCATTTCTGAATCAGTATACAGCATCATGGGGATTTCTCTGATCTGCCTCTGTAATTGTGCAGCCTTGCCTGCAGTGCAGAAAAACATTATAAAAAACAACTGGCTCTGGATGGACTGTATATTAAAAGCATACTGTAATACTTTTCAATTTTCCTTGTAATCCTATGGCCACCTAGCAAAAAATTACAGTGATCATCTTGCAGAATATTGCCACAGTGATTTTTGTTTACTGCCAAATAAAAATTAAGCTTAACTTTGAATGTTTGTTTTTATTTTTCTCCATTTTGTTCTTTCCTTGGTTGCTTCTGTCCATGCATTAGATTAGAGGGGTTTAAGCAGCTGTTTCTGTATCATCATCTGATGATGACCACAATCTGCAGACCACATTTGGGTGGCAGAAATCCAGACAGTTGTGATGGGCTTCACTGCAGGTAAGGTTAGTGGCTTGTTTTATCTAGAAATTGGATCTGCATGTAGAAACATGAGCCCCTGCAGCCTGGCATTTATTTTTTTGCTCTCTGCATGACAGGGCTGTGTTTCTAGACCTACTTTCCTACACTGAATCTGTACCAAAACCCTGAAACTCCCAGCGTGAGGTTCTGTGCCCGCTGAGGCTGCACAGCTTGTGCAGCCAGTGAGACAAGAACGTGTTCCCTGGAAGCTGACAAAATGTCCTCCCTGAGGAACGAAGGGAGACAAATAATGTTACCAGTTTGCATTTTCCCCTCACTTCTTTTTTCTACTGAGATTGATTTTGTGTTTATTTCAGAATAAAATCTCTTGCAGAAGTCACTGTCACAGTTTGCACACTTTAGATGTTTTACTGCAATGTGATTTAATTGAACTTAGAGGTGCTCAAAGAATTAGTAAAGTAAGGTTTATCCTCTTAACACAGAATGTACAAAATATTTATAAATCCTTGGTTTATTACAAATAAAATCTTGTGTTATAAATATGATCTGCTAAGGAGCACATGATAGTAACAGCTGGAACTAAACTGTTGTCTCTAGAACACTTAGTGTTAGATTAAGAAAGAAGAAAACGTAATTATTTAAAATCAGTATTTATTATTTGAGCTAAAAGGATCATCTCTGCCTGTGATTTGTTATCAATATACCTTTTCAAATCGTGCTGTACTGGATGTTCCAGTAACAATGAGTCTGAACTGATTCTACTTGTAATGATTTTCTCTTGCTGCCATGGGAGAGAGGAGGCCGGGTCACAGAACGTGTAGTTCAGCCACAGCTGATTGTCCCCAGGAAAGAAGGAGGGTGCTGATGTTCAGACTCAGCTTCTGTGAGCAGGATCAGGGAGTAACACTCTCCATGAGCCTAGTGGTCAGCCTGTGGGATCAGGTGCGTGTCATCCTGCCCAGCAGTGGGAATGTTACCAGACCAAAATGAGAGCCTTGAGGAAACTTTGGTTATCCACTGTGGGATCTCCGTCTCTCCTGCACTCTCCGGTGGCTGCCAATTCCTGTGGCTTATACCCAGGGAAGATATGTGCTCTGGAGCCTGAGTCAGTGATTAGTGGAGCTGGATCAGTGATTAGGACACAGGGACTGGAAAGCAGGAGGGCAGAACTGTTCTTATTCCAGCCACTGATTCATGGTGACTTCAGGTAAGCCACTTGGTAGATATTGCCTCTGTTTCCTCTTATTGAATAAGGTTGATAGCAACCAAAACACTGCAAAATTGGTGAACACAGTGATTTATAAATAATTTTCTATGCTTGTTAGTAATTCCAGATGTAGGCAATTTGTACTTGTAGGTTGTTTTTTAACCTTTTATACAGCAAATATTGATACCAAAGTTATAAAGCTTCCAGTGTGTATTGTATCCTTTGTTGTAATGGTTTTACTCGGTCCTTACCAGAAAATCCTTGCTTCTGGCTTAATGCTTCATGCTGATTAAAAAACCAAATATTTGAGAGTTTTTTGGCAGGACCTTTAAAATTTAGTCAATAGTAGGGAAAAACATCGGTTGATCTGGGAATACAACTCTTTTAGTAAAGTAAGTTGTACCATTTCAAATGACATATCAACCAGTGCACTAACACAGGTATATTAATTTCTGTTGATAATCCTTTTCAGTCAGATCAGGAGGTATTTGTGTGTGTTCTGTCTGTTCTGTTTGTAAAGAGCTGCACAGTGCTGTGTAGAATGTGTTTCCTGGACAATGACAATGGATTAAGGTCTGAACTTCCAGCTTTTACACGAGGTATATTCTCAACAGATACTTTAACTGCTTTGTACAGTTGTGTTCCAGATACAGATTTTTACACATGAATGCTTCACAGGTAAATATTATTTAGTACCTCTGTGATACTGGGACAAAGCCTTCTGCATAAGAATTCCGTTTGGAAAATAACACACACAAATGATGCTGTATTAAAAAAACAGTATCACAGAAATTGATAATTGAAACCTTGACATTTGTTTTTATGTGGAACTGATTGTATTTCTGGAGAGAAGGAGGCCTGGATTCTAAAAGCAAATTTTTGAGACATTTTATGTTATCTTGAAACCTGTTGATTATACAATGAATCCATGTTAAAATAAACACGGATGTTCTGGTTGAATATCCGTATTTTTTGTAATAGGAGTAATAGGCAAGTAAAACATGTCTGGAGTCCTGCTGGGCTTTAAAATTGTGATAGCTGGATTTTAGCTTTCATCTGTGTCCTGGTTTCAGCTGGGGGTTACCTTTCTTCCTGGTCACTGGTACAGTGCTGTGTTTTGAATTCAGTGTGAGAATGATGTTGGTAACAAACTGCTGGTTTAGTTGTTGCTCAGCAGTGCTTTGTCTAAGGAAAGGACTTCTCAGTTTCCCACGCTCTGCCAGCGAGCAGGTGTACGAGGAGCTGGGAGGGAGCACAGCCAGGACAGCTGACCCAAGGCAGCCAAAGGGACATTCCATACCACGGAACACTGTGCCCAGTGTGTAACTGGGAGAAGTTGTCCAGGAGCCACTGATTGCTGCTTGGGGATGGGGTGGGCATCAGTCAGTGGGGACTGAACACCTGTACTGAGCATCACTTGTCTGTCTTGGGTTTTATTTCTTGCTCTCTTTTTGTTGTCTTGCTTTTCATTACAGCTGTAGTATTATTTACTCAATTTTATTTAAATTATTAAACTGCTCTCTTTCCCATTCTCCCCCTCCCAGCAGGAGGTGGTGGGTGGTGAACAAGCAGTTGTGTGGTACAGAGGAGACCTCGTTGGTGGCTGGAGTTAAACTATGACAGTCCTTTTTGGCACCCAGTGTGGGGCACAAAGGGTGGAGATAACAACAGATCTGACCACAGCGTGTAAAACGAATTTATTGTAAACATTCATGATATTAATTTAATAGTCACTGGTCACAGCGTTGATTTGTTTGTTCTCAGAGTTGTTGCTCTTGTTCTCAGGTTTGCGTCACTGCCTTACTTGGTGTGTGTGTTCCCTTTGTGCTGTTTATCACCTCTGGGGGCTGGGCTAAGGTTGATTCTGTTGTACTTTGTAACACTGGCTTACGATATGATAGAATTGCTGGATGTGAATCAGAGAAGAACAATCATAAATGGAGGTTCTTCCAGGAAAGTTGCTGCTCCAGTGTCCAGTGGGCAATTCCAAGACAGAGAGGAAGGGCTAATCTTACTCCTGATCCTGTGGAAAGAAATTCTAATCCGTTTTTACTGGAAGTAGAGAATCCTAAAACCAGTACTGGAGGGGCCCTGCCTCCAGCCAGGTGGAGGGGAGGGACAGCTGAGTTTCCAGGATCAGATGTCCTGGCACACAGACCCACAGGAGTGTAAGGCTGTAGGAGATACCTGTGCACAGTGTACGCTAAAGCCATCAAGCTATAAGGCAGCAGAACGCTTTTTCCTTCTTTCCCCATCCCACTGGATGTGAGTGAGCAGCTGCATGGGACTCAGCTGCTGCCTTGGGTTAAACCATGACAGGCTATTTTCCATATAAATAGTTCTGGTGCCAAAAAGTTGCTCTTGAAATGGTAATTGGTCTCTGTGAATGGCAGCCAACCTACTCACTTAAAAAAGCAGGGAAACCGGGAGTTGTTAAGTACTGAAGTCAGCAAAGCTCCAAAGAGTGTTTGGTGAAAAAGACTGCTGCTGAGAGCTGCATCCCTCCTTTGCCTCTCTGAAAAGGGAAGAGGTATCTTCTTCTGGGCTGTCCTGTCCTGCCTTGGCACGCACAGGAACACTCAGTGATCAGTATTGATGTGGTAACTCCAGCCAAAGACCCCAGGCCTGCCCAGTGTCCCGTTCAGCATCCCAGAAACGTAAGACACAGCTCCTGCTCTACGGAGTTGTAAAATGAGATAAAACATGAACTAGAATGAACCAATTTAAACCCAGAACTGTTATATACAGATGTGGTTAATGCAATGTTTTCCTTGAAGTCTGCCCCACTGTATTGATGCTGATAGCCAGGCGTGGGCATGGAGGTTTCAATTTGCTGCTTAGGTAGGAGAACTGGCTGGGTTGTGTAAACAGGATCCACAAAACCAGTTTGCTGGACAGTGAGAGGACTGGAAATGGCTAAATGCCTGTGACATGTATGACAGGAGTCATCTTACTACCCTTACTTTGTACGTCTGCATTACTCCTGCAGTCTGCCTACCTCCAAGGCAAAAGGCTCTACCTCCCATATATGCAACTTAAATTACTGTTTTGTATATTAATATCAAAATCTGTGCTCTGAATTGGGATGGCTTATTTTTACTAAATAGCACAACTAAAGATGGAACATACAGAAAATCACTGGGATAGGGAAATAAGTGTGTCTCAGTCTCCTAAAATCTTGGAATCAGCCGTAATTCTTGGTAGTGAGAAGGGAAAGCTGCTTACAGTTAAAAGGTGTAGGTTTTAATCTTGAAGTTGTGATGGCACTGTCTGGATTACAGCTTGGGAAATTTCAAACCAATCTGGCTACAAAAGATCATACCTTGTTTTACAGAAGTTCTGAACTAAAAAATGTCTATATCTCATAAAAATCAACCTGCTATGTCTTACTGCTCTTCATTTCTTAATCCATATTACGTGAAATGCCTAGATTTTAGTATATGTATCTCAGTATTAGTGAGTTAAAAACCAAAACCCAGAAGTCCTGCATCCTGTTGTCTTTTAGGTGTCCTGGAAAGTTGCAGTTTATTCATGCCTGCCAGGATATGAGAAATGTTCAGACTTTCTCAGGCTCACTGACCTGACTTTGCTTCCTTTGTCTCAATAATCTGTCCTGCTCCCTCCCAGAGACACT
Source organism: Empidonax traillii (assembly GCF_003031625.1). NCBI lineage: Eukaryota > Metazoa > Chordata > Aves > Passeriformes > Tyrannidae > Empidonax > Empidonax traillii. The sequence continues at coordinate 725,905 of NW_020955419.1, read as the reverse complement.
GTCATGTGGAACGTGGCTCCTAGCAGTGCCTTGGACTGGGTGTAGTAACTTGTTAACCTCTTGTGTAATGCAGGAAGGATGAAAAACTTAATAGAAGGTAAACACCCTTCCTTGCAACCTATTAACAATCTTCTGATATTGGTGGTGTCACTTTGCACCTTGAATTGCTCAGACACCTACAGGAGGACTCACACTGTTTACTTCCTCTGTGCTTCTTTCAGAGCAGAGAAAAAACCATTATGGGCTGATAAGGACATTCCGTCTGTACCAGCTGAACAGCAAAACAGAGCAGACCATTGGGTCCGTACCTGTGGATGCCAAGGAACTTCATGCCTTTAGAGTGGCGTTAAATCTCCTTCTGCAGGACAGTTCATGGGACTTTGTTCTCTTGGTTAAACATGTGGGCAGTTTGCAGGCAAAGGGCCTCAGTCATAACCACTGTATGACTGCCACATCAGTGTAAGATGAATTCATGGTTTCACTTTTTAGTGCATAAAGTAGCTGACAAAAAGATGTGGGGGTTAGAAAGACATTTCCAGGCCAAGCTGTCCCAGGTTACTGTTACACTTCATAAAGCTTTGGGCCTCTTCCTCAGAAAGTGCTGTAAGTGGAAGTTCTCAGCAAGGAGATTACACTAAATAGATTCTGCACTGACTAAACACGAGACTTGCTCCTCTGTCTGGGTAAAGCAGCTCAATGTAATATTCAGAGTTATGCATTTGACACACTTGGATTTAAAAAAAGATCATTGCCTGGTTCTCCCAGGGTTCACATGAGATGATAAAACATCATTGGCCCACACAGCAAAACAAGGCAAGCGTGTCAGCCTTAAAATAAATTAAACAAGTCATCATGTTAGTGTGATCACAGTGATTATGCTGCCTGCAGATTGCACAATGAATATTTCCTTCTACTCTGTATCACGGGGTGCACGTGTCATGTTTACAAGCAGCAGAGCTGGGTGTCCCTGCCCTGACCTGGGGTTCATCCTGCAGGGAGCTGTACAAAAGGGAACCCGAAACAAGCCCCATTCAGACACCTTACTCTGAATATGAACAAATACACTTTTTGGTGGCCTCTCAGGTACAGTTTCACCTTATAAGTGAACTTAAACAGGAAAAAAAAAAATCACAAACCAGTAGCATGCACAGTGGGAATAGCATCAATCTGCATTTCACATATTTTTTTTATATTTCACCTTCATATCACTGAATCATCTTTTTATCTGCCCTGCTTAGAAGCAGTTAAGTATGATTTTCCATACCTTACACAATGGGAATTCATAATATAGAGGGATTTAGTAAGTTAGGGAGATCAAAGCACAAGTCAGTCAAAAAACTAAAGGCAAACACAGCGTGCCGCCAGACACTCCAAAAACCCACCAAGAGACTCTTCAATACAGAAAAGCAGCAAGGCTCGCAGGCATTAGGGAAAAATAAGCCACTTAAAAATCCTGTCTCTGCCCTGAGGAATCCACTGCAATCACAGCCCGTCTCTCAGTTTATTGTTACATGTCGCAATAATTTTCCAGAAGGTCTAAACCGTGTCTCCAGATCGCAGGAGGGCTGTCACAGCATGTCACAGTGATGGCAATTAGGTAACCTGATGAGATAGATTTTCAGGTTTGGCTTTGCTTCCTCTGCCATGGTTCACATGGACTGGGCTGGTGTGCGAGTGTTCGTGGCTGTTCGCACTGGCCACTCTGCAACCATCCTCAGTTTCAAAACCATGCTTTTTGGGAGGGGTCAAGGTATGAAGGCAACTTCAGTCTCTCAGGATAGCTGCATTCACACTTATTTCCATATGTTTAATATCCAGACAATTTTCCTGTTTCAGAACACTAGCACAACTGGACACTTCACAGGACAGGCCTGATTTTCCCCAGCAAACACGATTTAACTCCTCACACTCCATCTAAGCTTTTCTTTGATTTTTAACAAAGTAAGCAAGTAGCAAATTAGACCCCTTTCTATAAAAATACACATATGAACCCTGAACATCCATGATGAGGAATGTTTTTTTTAAGTCTTAATTTCCTTCTAGTGTGTGCAGTCATAGCAGTCATGTAATATAAATACAGAAGCTTACTTTAACAGCTCCCAGCTCAGCAGGAGATGAGAGAATAAGATCAGATCTCAAACCTTTGTCCTTCACAACAGCAGTTTGCCACTGCTGTGAGTTTTATCAGCAAATATTCTGCTTCCCCAAACTTCTTCAGCTGCCAAAAGCCTGCGGTAGGTAGAGTAAGCTTTCCTGGGAAACAAACAACTGTCTGGGATGCTGGTACAAACTGTGATTTAACCACTGCAGCCTCTTTTGACAGTAGATCTGAAGGGCTGCATCTGTCCACAGCGCCCAAAGGGCATCCCAGCCAGGAGCAGGGAAATCAGGGAGATCTTACAGGTGTGGAGGCGCTCCCGTACGAAGATGCCCGAAAGGTGCTGCTCCGAGGCCTCGCAGTCCCCCGGTCTCCGTGGCTGCTCCGCAAACGTCCCTCAGCCTCCCTCGCGAATCCATCCGGGAAGGCCCGAGGGATTTTCCCATCTCGCCCCATTTCCAAGCCCAGGCCCCCCAGGAACGGCGGCCACGACCCGGAGCCCGGCGGGGCCGGCACAGGCGCTCGCACCTGACCCTTAACTCTTGATATTGAAGAAATAAGAACGTACAAGGAGCTTTCCCGACAGAACACCCGGTGCCGGTGTGAGGAGCCGCTGGGACCTCCCACCCCCGGCTGCCCCCTCCGAGCCCGCCCCCGACATCCCCAGACGGCTGGGGGGGGACTCTCCGCTTCCCTCCCCGGGCCGAGCCCCCGGTGCGGTGCCCCCCCCTCAGCCCGGAGCTCCGTCCGCTGCCGGCGCTGCGGGCACAGCGGGACGGGCCGGCCCCCGCCAGGGCTCCCGGCCCGCACTGCGCATGAGCGGGGGAAGGCGGCGGAAGGGCCCGTGAGGAGCCGGAGCCGCCGCCGCCGGAGGAAGCGCCGCCGCCGCCCTCAGAGTCCGCCCGAGCCGGGAGGGGAGAGGCCCGCACAGCCCCCACCATGGTGAGCGCCCGCCTGAGGCCGCTCCCGGCCCGGCGCGGCGCCTCGGGGCCGGCCGGGGGCAGCGGGGCCTGCTCGTGGCGCGCTGGGTGCCCGGGAGCGGCCGAGGCGCCGGTGCGGGGGCTCCGCAGCCCGGCACGATGTGCCGGGTCGGGGGTTCCGCGTCCTCCCGCCGGGCAGGGCCGGGAGGGCGCGCCGGGGCCACGGGGAGCGCGGCGGGGGCTGCTCCGGGCAGGGGCCTGAGCGGGGGGCGCCGGGATCCCGCCCAGGCCTCCGGAGGCCCCGCACGGCGGGAGGGGCGCGCTGGCACCTGGTGCGAGGGCTCAGCCCCGCCGAAGGGACGGCGCGGGGCAGCCGAGCTGGGCAGCGCGGTGTGTGTGCCCCGAGCCTGCCCCGTGCCCGCGGCAGCGCTGGGAGGGAGAGCAGGGGGCTGCCAGGAGCCGGGGGCTGCCTGGGGTTTTTCCTCAGGATTTCGGGCGGCTCAGAGCCCATTAAGTGCTGTCGGTTCGCGGGGAAAACTTGGGCGTGTTGATGCTCCTTAGGCTGGGGTTATGTTGGAGAATTTTTGGATAATTGTTCTTCTGTTTTGGGGAGGCTCCTATTCACAGAAGTGTTGTAAAGGAGGACCTTGCAAAGGTCTTCCCAGTGAAGGTCTTGGGACCTTGTAAAGGCCTCTCTTGCATTTTCTCTGTAATATTGCTTTCATTGTAGGTGAGGATTTGCCGTGGACTCCCAAATCAACTGACTTTCTCTCTTCCCTCTTCTAGAGGGAAACCGCAGTGGTTGGAACAAAATTCACTATTTTTGTTTGTCTAAACAAAAGAAAAATACGTTCTTTTGCTTTAAATAAGAGGGGTCCTTGTTGGTTTCTTGCACAGTGTCTCTGCAGCAGATGGAACAAGTTTATAGTTGTACTTCTAAGCCTTCTCTGTATACAAACGTTGTACAGCTTTAGCTGCACCTGTACAGTTTAAATTAGTACTTTTCTATAGCAGCAGTATTGTCTTAGGAAGGGTGTAGGAGGGAGTCTTAAGATCTACTGGTGTACATTTGCTGGTATAAGGATATCTTACACCTGCTGTTAATACTATTCTGTCAAGTTGTGTTAAAAACATATTAAAAAAATTACAGTGTCACCTTTAATTGATGGAGTTACGTTGGCATAAAAATTTGGTTAGCCAGCATTTAAATTAGTGGTGTGGAGACCTCTAATAAACTTGTCACTGTGTTACTAGTGTAATTTTTAATTGAATATTTTGATGTAGATGTTCACTTGCGTTTTTTATGAGAGCTTAAGAGTGGGTAAAGGTGTCTTACTGTAATTCTTCAGGTCTGGGACTGTCTCAAATAGCACTTACACAGTAACGTTAACACAACTCTTTATGAATACTTTTTTCCATAAAAATTACCTAGAGCTGTCTCACAGTGTATCTAGTGTAGGTATGCAAAGTAAATACACTGTTGATGTCTTGTACATGCATATTTTATTGCCTGGCTACGTGGTTAGAAATTTAAATTGAACAATGCTGTAGCAAGTGGCCAAGTTACAGAAATAGTGAGGGACGTTATTCTGAGAATAGCTTTTTGTGAGAAACAGCAGAATCCTATCTCGTGCTTGGTCTTCTTGGAAACACTAAACTGAAGAACCAGCAGCCCTGTTCTGTGTAGCAGTTCTATACTGATGGATTGGTATTCATCAGACTGGAGGGAGAAGGTGGATACTCCAGTCATGGCCCTGAGCAGAGTTGTTCAGCCCTGTGCAAACAACTGTGACTCCAACACCCGGGTGAAAGGATGACATAGGCGCTGAAGTGGAGCTAAATGACAGGCTGCAGCTTGTAGAAGTACTAAATACAGGATTGTTTCTAGTGCCTGGGCACAGGATTCTGTACCTCTGCTTGTGGTATGTCAAAATCCTCTCCTTGGTTAGGAGAGAGGTAGGGAGACTTCTTCACAGAGATCCAAAGGTGTCCCATTTTCCTGCCCTTGTGCCCTACTGCTCTGGCTCGTCCTTCCAGTGGCTGTGTGTGGTTCCTGGGGCCAGGTAACTTGTCCAGCATAGTAAATGCTGTTATGGTTTGGGGCCTGGCTCTTCTTGCCTCTGTAGCACTGCCAGTTGGAGCAGTGCTGGCCCTCACTTGGTCTCACCAGTGCCCAAATGGCCAGTGCTGTCAGAGCTGAGGCTTCCTGCCTTAGAACTGCCTGTGTGCGTATCTGCAAGGGACACCCCACAGCCTGGTGGGCTCACTCTGGCCTTTTAGGGAACTTGCACAGAGTTTCTGTCCAGCGCTCAGGGACACCCTGGCAGTGTGGCTGGGATTGCTGAGGCAGTCTGCCTCTGTCACCCACTCTTTGGAGCTGGCTGAGCAGCTCCTGTGGAAGTGGTGTCCTTCCCTGTTAGGGTGTTACTGCTTCACCTCATCATGAGGACGTGCTGTGCCCACAAATCAAGGCAGAGCAGTAGGCTGGTCCATTTTACTCTAGGCCATCTTCTGTGAGGAGAAGAGCTACTACCTGTACTATTCTGAATAATTTAAGGAATTTAGGACTATGTGTGATACCCCAGGCAAGTTTGTGAGAATCCATATCTATATCCAGAGCTGAATGCTAACCTTGTCTCTGTGTACATTATTTATCATATTATCCAATTTGTGTTCTCTGAAGAATATTTCTATGCCGATAAATACTTAATTTCTTACTGTAAACCTCAGCTGACAGGAAGTTGTAAAATTCAATATTGCAAGAATTCCATGTCAGATGACGCTGTCTCCTGTAATGTTATTGTACTTCATGACATTGTTATGCAGTGTTTAACTCAACAGGCTGTTCTGCAGGGCTATTTTCTGTGGTGCATATTCATGTCTGTAGCAGTTTGTTGATATTAAATATTTTGGGGTTTGGTGTCCCGTAGTAAAACTTGTAGATTCTTGGCATTGCACTTAGAGCAGTCTAAGTAAGTGCTAGACAAGATGGTGCATGATCTTGTTTCCTCTCTTAGCTTACTAGAGATCCCTTTGAACTAAAGCTGTAAAATCACTTTTAACTAGAGCCATGAAAAAATTATTCAGAAATATGAACTACTCTGAGAACAAGGTGTGAAATTTATTATGTAGCTCTTGATATTTTACTGATGTTTTATGGTGCCAATGCAAATAGATGGTATGAATGCAGCTTCTAAGGGCTGAATAGAGCTTGTGCCCCAGACCAGAGCTAAGAATGCTAAACAACTGACTGCTTTATTTTGTCCTTTTTTATTTGGAAAAGCCATGATTTTTGGTGTTTCCTTCACTGTTCAGGTAAATGTGAATTACCACTACATCTTCTGCAGTCTTCTGTGTGGCTGTATATTGACATTCTGCCTGCATGCAGATACTAAAATGATTTTATCCACTGAAAGAACATTGGAAGGTGTAAAAAGGAACTTTAATTTTATGTTGCTTGTGATTTTTGCCTTGGGTTTTGTATCTCAGCAGACTTTGTAAATGTTTAGATTTTACTCTGTTCCACTGCAGACAAATGGATTTCCCATCTGTTTGAAACTTGAAGCTTAAAAATGTCCTGATTGTCTTACTTCGTAGAGAAACTGCTTTGGAAAATAAAATATAGTTAAAGGACATGTTTGTTTACATTGTGCAGAAACTACGGCTATCTACTTTAATTGTTTTGTCTTTAACTGAGATTTTTTTTTTTTTTGGTAGTATACATGTGTGCCATCACACTTGGTGGATTAAAATGCACTCCAGTGTATTCACAGATTTCTGTTGTGATTAACTTTTGTTTTCTTATCAAACAAAAACGCTCCCTGTTTTGCCATTTAGGCTTTAGCCGTGTATTTATGAGTACAAGCAGTAAACGGGGCTATCTGCAGGTGTCTTGTCGTGTCCTTTAATGGATACGGCCCGAGGTGGAGCGATTCGGGCGCTGTGGGGGATGTTTTCCTGACCATTAGTGCCGCATAAAGCCTCGACAGCGCTGGAGTCGGGTGAGGTTCCGCGATGCCGAGCCCGTGGTGTGCGGGCTGGTGTCACTCCGGGATTGACCTGACGTCAGTGGGGTCCTTAGGAAGTGCAGGGATGCTTCCCGCAGCCAGAGCTCTGGCTGGAGTTTAAATGCAGGCAGTACAAAGGCCTAGACTTGGTGGAGGTTGATACTATTTTAGAAAAGGCTTTTACCTGTCACGTGTGTGAGAACTTAACAGGCTTTTCTTTGAGTCCTGCCTGAAACAAAAGCGCAGATGTCACATCGTGCAGATTCCCTGAGTTAGCAGTGAATAGCAGGAATGGGATCAGCTGTATTGATGCCTGGGAAGGGAAGGGTGGAAGGCAGTCACTGGAGTGACTGTGTGAATGCCTTCTTTGGGGGCCGGGAGCAATTTGGGGCAGCAGAACTGATCGTGCACTGCCTGTCCGGGTGGTGCACGTGTGACCTTAGAGCAAAGTCCAGGAGCAGGTTCTGGGCAGGGATTCCCAGCTCTCCAGCCCAGGCAGTGTGGGATGAAGGTCGTTGTTCTTTCCCATGGACATTATCCAGGAGAGTGGAGCCCTCGTTTGGACATCAGCTATCCAGAAAATGTTGTTGAGCAGTGTGCAGAGCTGATATTGAAATCTGAGCTGACTAAAAACTGAGTGTAAAGATACGGAAAAACAGTGTTGTGATCAGAGTTGGTAGATCAGTTCCAGCATTTCTTGTTCTGTAGAGAAATAAAAGCCCAAGGTGTTTTGTTTTGTTTTGTTTTTTAAATTTGTAATCTCTCACTGAAGTATCTGATCAAGGAAAGGTTATTGAGTTAGAATATTCAAACTTGGTACTTCATGGTAAGGGGAAGATTTTAATTTTAAAATTGCTGTTGTAGAATCAGATGTTCATTAGCATTAGTGTAGTTTTATTAATCTGCATAATGCAGCTTTTCATTTGGAGAAGTTACTCTGTATTTGAAAAGTAAGGTCACCTTCTCTCTCTTGTGACATCTGTGTTATGAAAGGTAGCTTGGGTACCACACAGATTTGATCAAAGGCTTGAAAATCTGAATTTTTCCTTTTACCCCTAACCCAAAGAGTAAGACTAGGAATTTGTTTTATTTGTTTTCCGTTGGTTTTTATTTGTATATATGAGCAAGACGGATATCTGTTAAATAAAATTCTGTCTTTTCAGCTGGTGTTAAAGTTGAGATGTTTTAAGTGGATTGAGTTGCATTACAGTGCCTTACAATTGCAGTGTAAGGTATTTGTTGCCTGATGACTGTAGAATTAAAGGTTGTGGGGTGCTCTGACTGCTGTGTTGTACTTAAAACAATAACAGACTGTTAGCACTCGGCTTCTAGAAATAGTCCTTAAAAGTGCAGAAGGTTTGGAACCTGTTCCTGCTTGAAGTGTGGGTTTTTAATGTGCTGAAGGAAGAGCTATAATGGGATAATAAAAACTCAGCAGTAATTCCACCCCTTGCTGTCCTGTAGTGGGCCTTGGAAGAGTGTCCAGTCACTGAGGATATGGAGCTGCTGTGGAAACATTCATCAAATACAGCAAAAGGGCTTTGGCACTTCCTTACTAAAAATAAACTCATATTTGACCAGCAAAAATATGATTATTCCAGAAAAAGATTATGGCTGAATAGTGTGATTTATTGCATCTTAATATACTACCAAATGCTGTACTGGTTAGTGTAATTAGCTGCTTGAGTCTTGGCACTTTTGATCTTTTGAAAAGGTTTTATGTTGTTACGATGAACTTCGGGAGCCCCAAGCACGGGAAAAGGTCATGTGCATATGTAGGATTTAAAGGTTATCATTAAAGGGATTTAAGCTGCAATTTTTGGTAATGAATTGCATTCTCCTTTTGTGACAACATGCGAAACACACCACCTTTTGTGGTCCTGAGCATCGTCAGTGAATCCCTTTCAAACCTTTTCCATGACTTTTAGTGGTATGTCACTGCTTTTAGAGTTCACCCTTGCCAGCAGCAGGGCAGAACAAAGTCTCTTGAGGCTTTACAGAAAACTCACCATTAAAAGGTCTGTGCGTATTTACCTGTGCATGTTAAAAAAAAAAAAACACCAAACCAACAAAAACCTAATGATTAAAGGCACGAGCTTTGTTTAAAAAAAAAAAAAAAAGTAAAAAAGAAAGGCAAAAAGAAAAAGAAAATAAAAGCTAAGGTAATTAAGTGTGACTGCCCTGTAGTGCAGCTGAGCCTGGTGATGCAGCAGTCTGGCTCTGTGGAACCGATGAGAGGAAGCTGGTAATTGATAGAGGACATTAAATTTGGGATTGTTTCATCTTCGTTTGGGATTTCATTCAAAGGTTTGTTTTCATAGTTCTAAGCTTACAATACATTTTTAAAAACTGCAGCTAAAAACGGAATAGTCATTTCTGGAAGTCGTTCCACGTGGATTTGTCAGCGCAGTGATTTTGGGGAGCTCTGAGCTCACTTTGTGAGGTGCTGAGTGTCTGTTGTGGAGCCAAGAGTGCACAGACAGGCAGCACTGGGGCTGCTCAGGAACTGCTCTCCTGGCCTGGCCTTTACCTGGAACCGCTCTGGAAAATCTGAGTTTCAGAAACGTGTTTGTAGTAAAAGATCCAGAAGGTTGTTCAAAAGACTGAATTAAAGCAGCAACACATCGTAACTTTAAAAATGATGTAGCCTAACTAATATCACTGTGTTAAGTTTGCAGCATGAGCTAAAATTTTGGCTTCAGCAAAGTGCTGAAGATGTAGGGTGGGTTTGGTTTAGGGGGGCATTTTTTGTTTTTTTTAAAGGGAACTTAAAGGGTATTGGTGTCTTCAATGTATTATGTGGGTATCAGTTTAAACCAGATGTGATGCTCTTGTATTTTTTTTTTAATGGTATAACCCTGAAGCTGGTAATTTCACTATTCTTACAGATAATAGTGTTCACACTCATTGTTATCAAGCCACAGAAAACTATATCTGACTTTTAGGACAGATGAATTTGTGTTCTGAAGCATTAATTCTTTGTTTTAGTGATAATGTGCTTGGACACAAGTTACCCTTTGGAATGAAGAGCTAGAGCTCATTCTGCTCCTAAACCATTCATTTTTTGGCTGAGGATAGTTTGTCATGTCTTGGGATTTTCTTTGTCCTTTTTCCCCATACTCCTTGAGAAGGAGCCATGGAAATTACACAATGAACAGAACATGCAAGTTTGGGTTAGAATACAAGGTAAACTGGAAATTAAATATTTGCACCATGTAAGAAGTCCAATGCTGACTTAAAATTTTGTCAGAACTTCTGTTTACCAAGTTGTAGTGTTGGGAGTTTGCTTTGACTGTATTGAGTGAACTTCAGGACTGAATCAGGATGTAGCTCAGTGTGGTTGCTCTCTCCTGATCAGCACTTGGTTTTGTTTAACTCATACCCTTGAAATGCTGCGTGTGCTTCTCCTCATCAGAAACGTCCTCGGGAATCCCTCTGTGCCGATCAGTTGCTGGCAGCAGTTCTGTGCTAGAGCAGAGGGATGGATGTCTCTGGCTCTGGGCAGGAGGCCTGGAATTCCAGAGCTCTCACCTTGGCTACTCAACTCCCCTGCCCGCGGCAGAGTTCCCTGCCCTTTTTTTTTTTTTTTTTTTTTTTTTCTTTAGCTTCGGTTGCTGCACCTGTGAAATGGAGACAATGCCTCCTCACAGGAATGTTTTGCAAATTATGTAGGTGGAGTTGAGGACTTTCAATGTGAAAAATCTCTTACTAAAAAAAAAAAAAAAGTCTTTAGGGTATTTCAGTGTGTAGCTCCCTGAACTGGATGGCCCAGCCTAGTCCCGTGTTGCCATCAAGAGGCACTTCAGGAGATCCTGTGCCAGGACTGACCCTGGTCCTGCTGGGAGCAAATGGACACCAGCCTCCTGCTCAGTGATGGTGAGCTGTTCAACAGCCTGCTCTGCCCCAGCCTTGGAGCCAGCTCATCAGATATTTTGATATCCTAATCGCTTGGGAAAATTATAGAAGTCGTGATTTAAAAAAACATAGGACTGCTTTTTCATTTATTTGCTTTTTTCTTCCAGTAAATATTTCTATTTACAGTATCGTCTGTTTTCACTAGAACAAGTTGAAATCATCACAGAAGGATAAGGTGCGTCAGTTTATGGTCTTCACACAATCCAGTGAAAAGACAGCAGTGAGTTGTCTCTCTCAGAATGACTGGAAGTTAGATGTTGCAACAGACAACTTTTTCCAAAATCCTGAACTTTATATACGAGAGAGTGTTAAAGGATCATTGGACAGAAAGAAGTTAGAACAACTATATAACAGATACAAAGGTGAGTACCCTGAATTTCAAGGCTTATTTCCTTGTTGTATGTCTATAGTAATTACAGTGGATTAGTGCTGCTGTGCTCCTGTGCTGGGAAATCTTAACTGACTCTTTCAGCTTTGTTTCTCTATTATTGATAATACAAATTGGAAGGGGAATATGTGTAGGCTTCTGCTTCACAGGGATTACATGCAGGTGCTTTATGTGCTCCAAGTGTAAGTACATTTACACAAGATGAGGGTCTGGAGCTGGAATTGTGTGTGCAGTGAGAAATTGTAGTGGTTAGTGAGGATTTCACGTGATTCTTTTGGGGAAATCACATCATTCAGGACTTGATCCTGACAAAATGAAGGATAGCATACCAGGGGTGAGTTCTACCTTAATTTTTATTCACCTTGTGCTTATTATCAAATAATTACAAACAGAGTGTAACAGAAAACATGGCCAGTGTTGAACCGTTGATACCGTCCCAGAAATAGTACAGTGGATTCAGTGCAGTAGGACAAATCCTGTGTTTTAGCACTTGGAAGGAATCTGAGTGCTGTGTTTTCTGTCAGTTTTCATATGTGTGCATAATCCAAATACCATTTTCCTGAAGTCTTTGTTGGCTTGCATTAGTAGATCTTTGTTAGTGCAGTTGAAATATGAGTATCTCACTTCCAGACCAGATGTTGATTCCTTCGTGGAAAGAGGAGTGTGGCTGGCTGACTTGGAATCATCGGTAACGGGGCAGCGTAACTTCCCCTTGGAGGTTACCCTGTCCGACCTCCTGCATGCTGGTGGTGCCAGGAAATGCATAAAACTACAGTTTGGGGCAGTGGTTGATGGGCAGATTTGGGTATTAGTACAGCTTGCTAAGGGACACTGCACAACTGCTAATAATGGAACACAGATCATCAGCCTTACCAGAGATGCCAATAATTGAGTGTCCTGGGGGGAGAGAACCACTGTGCTCTGTGTGGAATGAGTCAGAATATCATGCATAGTATTAGGCAGAAAACAAATGTTTGTGGTGCTTTTTTTGTCTCTCAGTGAAAATAACATGAGCTTCATTGTATGGGAGGCTTTATTGCAGTAACTGCCTCAATTGTTAAAGCTTAACCATTGAGAACACTAATTTAATTTTGTTTTTGAAATACTCGCTTACAAAGGCTGATCCCCAAAATGGCTTCTCGAAAAAGTTTCCTTATCTTAAATTGAGCAAATTGGCTTTTTCAAATACCTGTTTTTTTCTTGATGCTTACTTTTATGTCCCAAAGATCCTCAAGATGAAAATAAAATTGGTATAGATGGTATACAGCAGTTCTGTGATGATCTAGCTCTTGACCCAGCCAGCATTACCGTTCTCATCATTGCATGGAAATTCCGAGCTGCAACGCAGTGCGAGTTCTCCAAGCTGGAATTCATGGACGGAATGACTGAGCTGGGGTAAGTGTTCAAGAAGTGTTAGATGAGGTGATCCAGGGTCCTGTTTTGGGGAGTTCTCAGTCGCGCTGCCCTCTCAGAGACTTTTGAGAGTCCAGCATCACTTGTCTGCCTCTCTAAAAATGCGTCTGCTGTCTGTGTGCTGGATCTGTGGGGAAAAAGGGAGGGAGCTTTGAGTGCCCCTGGCCTTGGTTGTGTGAGCATTCCGGGCAGTTGGAGCTGCTCAGGGAGATAAAGCAGGGATGTTGGTTTGCAGTCAGGCATACCTGGGTTTTCTCTTTATCACATTTTTGTAAAAATCTTGTGGATTACAGGATCTGACGCATCAGGTAGTGTGTGCAAATGTAACGTGAAGAAATAACAACAAAGAAATGAAATATCGCTGCATGGGTGCAGACTCATGAAAGCATCCTGAGTTTTGTTTTGATAATTGTGTTCCACAAACAGTTCATAGATTTTTGTTTATAAGTCATGTTTTTATGGTAAAATGAGTAATTCGTGAATAAACGTGCTTCTTAAACTGCAGATGTGACAGCATAGAAAAACTGAAGGCCCAGATTCCTAAAATGGAACAAGAATTAAAAGAGCCAGGAAGATTTAAGGATTTTTATCAGTTTACTTTCAACTTTGCAAAGAACCCGGGACAGAAAGGTTTAGGTACGTATTCTTAATCATAAACATTTGTTCATAAATATAGGAAATGACTGATTAGAGCAGGAAGTGAATGTATTATTGTGATCCAGTGAGTCTGAAAGGTAATCACCCCTGGGATAAAATACGTCTCTGTGTTGTGAAAGATAGATGTCAGTTTAAGGTGTTCAAATTGAGAGAAATGTTTGCATCATTAATAAAGGCTACAAAATTTTAGGAGAGAGAGTTTACTCTTTCACTGTGTGTGTGCAGTTCTCAGTGAGCACAAGGGATTATGGTCTTACATTAAAGACATAATTGCACAACTTAGAATTTGCATCACTGAACAGATTAATTGAATTTTTACTTTTAGGATAAATTGAAGCTGTAAAACCTATTTAAGCACACTTGTGCAGTCTCTTGCAACACCAAAAAATGCTTGCAAGGGTCTTGGCAAAATAGAATTGGAATAGTACAAATGGATTACTGGATCCTGAGCCTGATACCTGTTTTTATGCTGTTGGTAATAGGTGTCTTCTTACAGCTTTTTTCTCTCCCTTCACTTCACTGAATCCTTTCTTATTTCAGGGCTCATATGCTGACTGTTTTTTTGGTTAGTGTAACAGGTGAAGTGGAAGAGTCACTTATTAAAAATAATTTCAGAACATCACAGTTCAGATGGAACTGATTGAAAAACTGGAGCTCTGTCTACTCAAAAATGAGGGAACAAAAATTTCTTTCGAGCAGTATTGTTAAAAAGCCAGAATGCACATTAATTTATATACAGTGTAATTGAAGTATCAGCCATAAACTAGAATTTCATGATGCTGTAGCTGTTAACTTCTTAACTGCTCTGCTTTTGAGAAAATGTAAAACACTGAAGGACGGGTACTTTCTTCCTTGGCAACCTGTGAGTTTGTTTTCCTCAGTAAAGAAAATGCTCTAAAACTGCCACAGAAAACCGCCATGGCTTTGTACTCACAGGCTGGGTAAAGATGAGCCTTCTGCTTTAGTTTTATTGGCTTTTATAGATGGACCAACTTTTGGCCTAAAATAAGTAAATAAGCAAAAACTCTGTGTCTTGGTTTCAGCTGCGTCATTGTTTAACATCTTTCTGTACCTTGTTTTTTGTTTTCAATTGGATTGTGAATTTCATTGTCTTTGAAGAAGCTTAAGAGCACTGTGAAGGAGTAGGAAAATACTTGTGCATGCTTGTAGTCAGGTCTGAATCATGCAAGGAGATGAATGGGCTGATTCTTATGTCTTGTACAAAGATTAATTTCTTTTAGGCTGCTACAACACGGAAAATGTGGGAAGGTAGATGTTAGGATGTGGAAAGTGTCAGTGTAGAGTTTGTCCTGCAGTATGAATGGTTGCAGGGTTTTGTTCTTCGATTATTTTTCTTTATGGTTGCCCTTGGAACATCTATATGTTGTTTTCAATCTTTAAACAGCTTTACACAACCAGGAGCATTTTGTACATTCCCTGTAGGGTGGTAAAAATGAACAGATTGCAACGATACCATAATTACATGACCCTTTTTACTTAGTTTTCTCAAAGCTTCAAAATAACAGAACTCTTTGATTTAGTACGTACCTTTTATTTTCTTTTCCATATTTCTAAGGTGTAAGGAAGACTTGCATTCCTTTTCTGAATCCCTCCCAAGTCCTGCATAGAAGTAAACCTGTTGAGTGTCCCAGATGGAACAGACTTCCATAAAAATGACTTACCGGGAAAACTTAATTCCCTTGCTTTATTTCTCATTCATCATAAAGCTTCTTTGTGCAGGTTAAGCTCTTAAGAGTGATAAAGTGTAGTTTTCTCCGATCCACATAGCACATACAGAGTATAAGGTGGGTTTTCTGAATGCTTTTGTTTCCAAGTCTGGGTCTGGAAGTGATGTAGAACTGAGCTTAAAATCTGGATGCTTACCAGCCCTTTTGGTGCTCATAAATACACAGTTCTAGGCATGAATTTACAACAGGGCAGAGTAATTCTGGAAACCCTGAAGGAAAAGAATACTGGGAGAAGTACAGTGCTGCAAAGTAAGTGCTCCTAGTTAGGCAATTCATTTTGGTGTGTCTAAATAACTGCTTGTAGGAACTTGCAAATTGATTTTAATGTATATTAGTCTCTAATCTTGCAAACATTGTGCTGTAGTTCAGGCACAGTTCTGGAAATGTATTTCCTTTGCATAATTCCTTAGTACTGTGGATGTCTCAAAAGTTCTTGTGATTTTTGGATATCATTGGAGAACACCTTGTAGCTGATGTTCATCTCAAACACTGTTTGCTTCTCTTGCATGTCTCTGGGCAGAACTCAAAATGGAGTAAATACTTGGAGGCTTTCCTGTTTGATCCATGAGGATTTTCCTGAGCATTCTTACATTTATGAAAACCTGTAAAACCTATATCTTTAACTTCCAATTTTGTTATTCCATAAAATTTCTTTCCAAACACGTAGTTTGTCCCAAGGCATTGTGTCTACTCATATAGTGAGTTTGAGGTTGCAGTATCCTGAGATTTTTTTAATAGCCTGTGCTTACCCACAAGAATTATCTCAAATTTCTATAAACATGTCAAAATGCACAGTTTGTTTATAGGGATTGCTTACAAATCACTGTTCAGACCTTGCATTTCTGTGTGCACACCATTAATGCAGCACAGGTAAATAAAACTTAGTTTTCTAATCTGTCTCCTCGAGGAACTGATCCAGCTCCATCTGAAGTTTGTATCTGTTAATTTTTAGAAAGACAGTAGTTTTAGCTGAGAGCTAAAATGCATGTTTTTGTATCTGAATCTTCTGTTAAAGAGAGATGCCAAACCTTTGCAGTCGTGAATTATGTTTGCCGTTTTCACACACAGCTTATTTACCGAGGGGTAGTGACTGTCTTTCTAATCTGTCTCTGCTTCTCGAGGCTCAGACTTACACTTTGGTCTGAAATCACTGAAACCCCTTTGCAGTTGCTGGAAAACCCTTCCTGAATTTTATTCAGAAGCATTCTAATGTGGCTCTGCTGTTTGAAAAGAACTTTTAATATCAGATATTAAACAGTTCAGAAACTCACAATCACCATTCTATTTTCCCTTCAGCAGTGCAGATTTCATGCTTTGTTTTGTTTGCTGTTGATTTCATCTCCAAGATCTGCCTCCCTCGGTTTTTTAAAGTATTTGGGCATCCTGGGGGAAGGGAGTGGTGGTGTTGGGTTGTTGGTTTGGGTTTTTTTTTTTTCTTTTCTCTTGAGGTGCAGTTGATCCCGTGCATTTTCTTTCACAAGAGGATTGTTCATGGAACAAATTCGGGAGAGTGCAAAATATATAAGAGCTTTTTTTAAACAAAGAGGCCACTTACATGGGCAGCCTTTTGGGGTCACTGTATGTACTTGGCTAAGGATGCTGACTTTGGGAATTCACAGTGAGGAGTGTTTTGTTGTGCAGCACAGAGGAATTGCTGGTAATTCCTGGTAACGCAGGTGACAGTGGGCACAGAGTTACATACCTGGGTTCTAAATTGCCTTTGTCAGCTAACAAGGTACTGTCTGCCACTACTAAACAGTAAATGCATGTCAGTTTAGCCCTTGGCATGTGCCAGGGAGGGGAGTTGTCTTTCTTTTCCCTTCCATGCCAGACTAACCAGGCTCATTTTTTAACTGCTGTCCTCCTAACAGCACCTGGGGCCTGAGGGGCTGCTCTGAAATGGGTCAGGGCAGATATCTCAGCTGTCCTGAGAAACTGATTCCAAGCAAGCAGAAATTAAACAGGAATCTTCGGGGGAAAAAAACAAAACAAACAACAAAAAAAGCAACACGCAGAGACTCCCAACAAACAGCAGAAAAAACCCAAAACAATCAAAAAATACCCTAAGCCACCAACAAAACATCCCAAAACAAAACCAAAACCAGCCCACCAAAACAATGCCAGCAACAAACGCCATCAGCTGTCTGTCTGCCTAAAGACACTACTTCAAGATTTCCCCCCCCCCTAAGAGAAATCTTACTGCAGAAATGAGCACTTGACAAAAGCCATGTTACAAAGGCAGCACCTGTAATAAGGTTACTCTAAAAATGAAATTATGAAAGGCCAGTTTTATGTAAATTGTATTTTATGTATGTAAGAAAAAAATTAAGGCAGACCTCACTACAAAATACTGCAAATTTTCTTTTCACGTCAGTAACATTTCTAAACCAAAAATATTTCTCTGATTTTTAATGATGTGTTGCTGTATAGCAAAAGGCACATGAAATGTCCTTGTGTGTTTTGGGTATGTTAGATATTAATACAGGGAATTTTCGGTTCTATATTCAAGGAATAGCATAAAAATCTAAAATAGTTGTGTAACACTTTATTTATGGTTCCTTTTTGTGAAGGATCCATGAGTATATTTGCATTAGTTTAATCTTTTCACCTTTATGAATATATAGTTCATCCTGGTGTTAGATACTTGAGGAGATTATATATTTGATATGTATATCTCTAAAAGTAATATATTTTAATATTACAGATTTAGAAATGGCCATTGCCTACTGGAATTTAGTACTTAATGGAAGATTTAAATTTCTAGACTTGTGGAACAAATTTTTGTTGGTAAGTTTAAATCTTTACATAAGCTGGATTGCAGTATTTTCAGAACTTGGGAGATAAACATGTTTAAATTATCAAGTAGATGAAATAGACTGTCTTGACCCAAATCCCAGTTATTCATAGCATGTACTAGAGAAATATGTTTTGGGGATATGGATGTGTCCAAGACAGTAAAAATGAATGTGTAATAGGGTTTTAATTTATTTTTTAAAAATATAAATTTTCTACCCCTCTGAACAGGAACATCATAAAAGATCAATTCCTAAGGATACCTGGAACCTTCTTCTAGACTTTAGTACAATGATAGCAGATGATATGTCTAACTATGATGAGGAAGGTAAACATTTCCATTTTCTTTCATTACCTTCTAACTGTGTTTTATGCTACATTCATTAACGTGTGTCTGCTTTGGCACAGCTGTCTAATAACAGCACAATTACAATGTCCCCAGTGATCTAAAGCCCAGTCAGAGCTGCTTTAATGCATGTTGTAAACATCTGTTTGTTTACTGCAGGTTTAAAAAAGAAATGCTGAAACTTTCCTAGAATCCATTTTCTTTTGTTCCTCTGTCTGAGCTCAGACACAAATTCTGTCTCACTGAGACCAACCCTGATATTTGTGCCTTTGAAACCCGTGAATTCTCTGTCGGTGGGAGCAGTTCTGGGCATCTTCATCCAAGGAACTGACCCACGGCCCAGGCAGTTCTGTGTAGGGTCCTCTGGTTACTGCATTTCGAAGCTGGGAATGTTTTTTGTCTCAGTTCATGGGAGGGTTGGCCATGCAAGGATACGGAAGTGAAGCTGGCAGCACACAGGGATTTCTGAGCAGAAGTCACTTCCTACCAAATGTGTTTCTTGTAAACTTCTGTATCGATCTGTCCTCCCTCAGTCCCATCTGTAGCCAAGAACAGCTGATCACCCTCAGTGCTTGGCAGCACATCAGTTCACTGAGGGGAGGAAACTGTAAACTTGGGATACCTCCAGAGCAGAGGGGAGCAAACCTCTACAACTTCATCTAGTAATTGTGGACAGTTCTCATTCTCCTGTCATCGGGAGAATGCTGCTGCCTGCAGTCAATCTGTGTCACTTAGAAAGACTAAAGGCAGTAAATATGTTGGAATGATTTGAAATAAAAATATCTGAAGGAGAAAAAAAACCCACCAAAACCCCACTCGTGATTATTTTTAACCTTCATGTGACCATCATGTGCAAGACTGGGGCCTCTCTGGTTATGGCTGCCCATAGTGTGGGAAATATTGTTCTGTATTTCAAGGGCCTCCTGGGAAGGAATGTTGGAGGGGTGTATGGAGTGTAACAGGAGCCTTCTGGGGTATCAGACTGCCAGGGTGTGCTTGGCTGTGCTCAGGTGTGGCTGAGTGTGCTGGTTCTAGGAGGTGATGAGCTTTGCATTCATGCAAACCACGCTGTGAGCAGTAGATGCTGTAGAATGCTCTGTTATGCTGCTGCTCCATCCAGTGTTCAGCACTCCTTAAGCAGCTACTGCCATCCTGCAGGTCAAGTTGGAGTCCTAGTGCCATTGTCAGGTTGGCTTTTTTTATGGGAGTGGAATTTTTTTGTTTTATTTGGTCAGGAAGACGTCCTTTGAAAGAGATGTGTATTGAGTGGGTTTAAAGGAAGTAGAAATCTTTAACCAGCTCTTAAATTTCAAGCAAGAAAATCAAATTTTTTTTTTTTTTTTTTTTTTTTTTTTTCCAGAAACTCTGCCTGGTTTAAGACTGGAAAGTAAAGAGCTTATTTGGAACTGAAGCTTTTTTAAAAGAGTGGCTTGTTGAACAGGGTTCTTACGTTCTGGTGTTTTTATCTTTTAGGGGCTTGGCCGGTTCTTATTGATGACTTTGTGGAATTTGCACGCCCTCAAATTGCTGGGACAAAAAGTACGACAGTGTAGCACTAAAGGACCCTTCTAGAGTGTACATAGTCTGTACAAATACCTGAAATGGAAAATTGCACAGTCAATTTCTGCTGGCTGGACTGAACTGAAGATCAATCCTCACGATGTGGCTGAGGGTTGAGACAAACCTTTAAGGATACATCTTGGACCATATCATATTTCATTCTTCTCCTGGTGGTTTGGGCTTTTCTTCTAGTCTGGACCACTCTTGCCCGTTAAAATTCCAACATTGTGGATTTCATCATGGATTAATTTTTTTGTTGGTGGATCACCCTAGTTTCATCTCCCATAAGTCCTAGAAGCTTTATAATTATTTTGAGGTTTCTGGTTTCACATAAAGCACAATGCTGGTCATCATCAGACAACTGTTGTACGGCATCTGAATTATACAGATCAACATCGAAACCATTTTTCAAAGAATCTCCTTAAATATACACTTGGGGCTGGTTGCAAAGACTGTACTGAGAGCACTTCCTGCAAGAGTGATATATTTAAGTGTCCTGGGTCCGAGTTCTTTTCTTTTCTGGATAAGTGCAGGTATTGTCTAAGTGAGTTTGAGTATCTGGAAAAAAAACAAAAACGCAGAACTAAGCCAGAAATCCCAAGGTGGTTGTTCCTGGGCTCTCTGGGTGCCTCCCTGCCTGGTTTGATCGTGTCCCAGCTGGCTGTGAGGGCAGCTGAGCTACGACACAACTCTGTGCACTTACAGCCACCCTCGTGCGATGTCAGAGCGCTCAGTGGCATCAGTGGGATGAGCTGTGTGTGTCCTCATGGCATCCAATATTCCCTAGGTTACTGTCTGAGAAACCAGATTTCACTGCAGTTCTGAAATGCTTATCTGTCTGTCAGAGAAAGGTTTTTCATTTCTGTGGAAATCGAAAACTTGAATATACTGAATTTGTGTCTTAACTGTTTGCTACACAATACAGTATTTTAAATTGAGATGTGTAACTTTTATGGTTGAGGTATGATGAAGCAAATGGCCCTGTTGTACAAGAAACTGGTGAGTTTGATGTGAATCTGGGTTTTGAAACCATTATCCTGATAAGTAAGGTAAATCTTTGTAACATAGAGGTACTGCCGTTACGGATGACACCCTTTTTTCAGTTATTTTGTTGAGTTTTCCTTAAATTGACATATCACTGTGGTTGCCAAATACAGAAATTAAGAGTAAAGCTTTCCCAAACAAGCACAGATCAGATACAAACTACTACACTGGCTTTGTTTGTTTAAATTATTTTGTTGATCACTACTTCTTACTGTCCTACTGTGTTTGACTAAATCAAGTTCATTTGGTTCAAAGCAGGTTGTATCAGCTGCAATTATTCTTTAATATTACAAGAACTCTTGAGCTGCTTTTGGGGTCTTTTACTCCTCACTTAGTGACTTGTGAAGAGGTTTGGTAAATCCTGCTCTGTAAAAGAAGCTCCAGGAGAGGAGACAGACCGGAGTTACAAGTGAGGAGAGAGGGTTGAGTTTGTGCTCTGAATAGTGCCGTGATAAGGCCAGAATTATTTTTGAGATGAGTCATTGGTACTTGCACTAAACAGCAGCACACTTTTATGCAGATGCTAAAAGTATTTTAGGGAAAAATTGAGAAACATTAAACGGATGAAAATTTTTTATTTGTAGTCCCAGACGTTGCCCTTAGGGCTGGCTCCCCTTTTAGCAAATCCACTTGTGCATTTATTCCAAAAATACAGCTCCACAAAACCATTGCAAACTTGCTCCAGCTACTGGAATTGGCTATGCCAAAAACTGTGTGTTTTGCTGCTTTCAGTATTTCCTTTTGTGTAAATATAAACGGGGACTTGAAATTAAGGGGGTGGGTGGGGTGGAAAAAAGCTCGACAAGGTTATCTCTGCGTGCTGTTTTCTGTCTTGAGGGTTTTGGTACCGTTTCAGATTGATTAGTTCAAGTATTGCTGTGTTTGGAGAGGAGAACTGACTTGCTTTTTATCCCAATGCAGACTTGTGCCTCCAAAAAGTCTGAGATTGGGCAGTGGCGAAATGCCGTGGTGTTTTAAAGACTATTCCTTTTGAATGCAAGATCTTTTCAACAAAATAGTGTTGTCATCAGTTTGGTACTACATGCTTATAATTACTGTGTAATTATAAAGAAATACATAAAACTTCGACTTATTATGTTGCAGAAAAGGGGTTATTTGTGCTATCATGGCATCTTAAAAAGTTTTTCAAAATGACTGAAGTTGAAAGAAACATTGATTTAACAGGGTGTTGTTNAAAAAAAAAAAAAAAAGGCAAAACCATCAAGTTTGTAACCTGTTTTTATACATTAAATATGTGCAAAATTAGAAGTGCCCTGATATAAAACACTTAATCTTGAGATTATATTTAGTAAAAAAAACGTCATTTACATATCTCTGTAAGTTCAAATGTAACTTCTTACAATCCCTCTCATTACCAACAGAGGCAATAAAGCTCCAGTGAAATTGCCATGACTGAGGCTTCTCCTGCATTGTTTCAGTGTATTATTTGTAAGATTTATTTCTGGAATGCTCTTTTAAGGGGGGGGGGGGAAGCATGGAATATTTCTGCAAAAAATAGAGTTTTGTGGTAAGTTTTTTTTTTTTTCTTTTTGGGGAAAAATAATCTAAAAACTGCTGCAACACCTTGCCTACTGCTTGTTGTCCATGTTTACGAGTCCCCTCGGAGCCGGTGTTCCCAGCCCTCGGCACTGCCATTCCCTTGCATGTGAAGGAAGACACCACACACTGCAGTGGTTTAAATGGGGCTGAAGACCCTCCTACAGTAGTGAAGTGACTTTTTTTTTAATCGACCTGTTAATAAGTAACTTATGACTTGCTTCAAAACTGTTTTACAATGAAATCCATGCTGAGAAATCCTTATTTAAGAAAGATCTAATTTTTTTAAGAATGCATTTAATAAACTTTTGTCATTCACGCTTTATTTAAATACTGTTGCCAGAAGTCTCTGTAGATTTTGTTTGAGTATGGGACAGTGACTGTGTTTGGGTTTTTTAAACCGTGGTGCCCTTGGCACAGCATTAAATACTTAATGAAATTATAATTTCATTTAGCAGGAATAGGCCTAAGCTTTGTAGAACTGTAGCTGGTTCAGTACCAATGAGTAGAAGTATCTGCTTGAGTAAAGATCAGGAATTTTGCTCTGACAGTTTTAACAGGCACCTGTAACTCCAGGCCCCAGTCTGAGCATGTAAACTGGAAGTTCTTCTGCTAAATGGTCTTCAGGTTCTCAGACTTAACAAAAACTGCCTGAATGTAATTTGAAGATTTTGCAAGAAAATTAAAACTCCTCCTTTTCTACATTCAAATTGTATGTGTTCATAATGTAACATTCTAAGCCATCCTCAGAGTTCAAAGGACAACTGGCAGAGGGACTCCTGTAAATCAAAGCAGGACCAGGAACCTGAGAGGGTGGGAAATGCTGGGGCTGTAAAGGTTGTGTGTGGAGAGGAGCAGGCTGTGGTTGGGCAGCTGAGTGACCGCTGGGTTACATTTGCTGCTGGAGAAATGGGAATGACATCCAGGCTGGAATTCATCACCGATCACCTCATGGTGGGCTCCAGGCAGGGCCAGCGGGTTCCTGGGTCAGCTGATTTGAGCTCAGCTGCTGGAGGGGCACCCCTGCATCCCCCAGCACACACAGCTGTGGGGGGGTGTAAGGGTGGGTGTCTGTGGAAAGCTGGGGGGGGGGTTGGTTTTGCTTTGCTTTTCTTCCTGGTAGATTTCTCTCCAGCCTGAGACTGCTGGGACTACATTTACTGACTGATCCAGGTCCTGTGGCACAGCAAGCCTGGCTTAACGCTGCCATATTCTCCTCTAACACATAATTAAAACAATGACTCGGCTAGAAGTGAAAGTTTTATTTAATAAATATAATTTTCATAAACCATTTCCAAAACAACTTCTACTGACCAAGCTGTACAAGGAGCAAGCACACAGCCTCGCTGTCAGAGGAGCAAAACCAACATGAGGCAGCCACAGTGTCAGAGGTCCAAAATTCTTTGTACTAATTATTGCTAGTTTCCAGTTGGCAATGCCCTTTATTTGCCTAAAACTAAGGATCAACATCTTTCAAACAGT
The DNA here is from genome assembly GCF_003031625.1 of Empidonax traillii. Classification (NCBI taxonomy): domain Eukaryota; kingdom Metazoa; phylum Chordata; class Aves; order Passeriformes; family Tyrannidae; genus Empidonax; species Empidonax traillii. Next base: position 701,977 of record NW_020955419.1, on the reverse strand, counting down.
ACTTCTTGCAGAGATTTTATCATTCCAGTTTTTTTTTTCTTCCTCAGAAAGGCAGAACTTGATCACACTTCAGTGAAAAAACAGGAGATGAGATGGTCTGTTGTTTTTGTATGCATAGGACCCGAAATCTCTCGTGGGACTGCAACTAGGAATTGTAAAATCTGTTCTTTGAGATAAAAATAAGATACTCCTGCAGCAAGGTGAGACTCATTTTTAACCATTTCCCCCAGAGATTATCTTTTAGCCCGTTGTCAAAATGCAAAAAGGTTGAGAACCTGCTGATGGATGAAGTAATTTCCTTTAACCTGCTGAGGAAAAATTAATCCACCCCCCCAACCCCAGGCCAGGCCAGGGTTTCTTTCAGACAAGTCCCACTCTGTGCCACAAACAGCATGACGTTCATTTCATCGCGTTGCAGGCACAGCTTCGGCCCAGGGCCCCTCCGCTCACATCGGTGCATTTACAGCCTGGAAACCACCGCGGCCCCTCTGCAGCGATGACGGGACCGACCGAGGGCAGCGCGGCCGGAGCCCGGGAGCGACGGGAACATCCCTTCAACCAGCACCACCCGCGCTCCCCGCCGGGACAGTCCCGATGCCTCCGGGAGCAGGATCGAGCTGAAGGAAAAAAAAAAAATCTACGGCAAGCAGAAGCCTCGCAAATACCGATGCAAATGCGCTGCTAAGACGACTGATGGCAAGAGCTGATAAGAGCCACGAGCATCGCGTTCTCTCCTCCTCCTCCTCCTGTTACAAACTGAGGCATTCCCAGAGAGCAGAACCCAGACAAATCATGCCGCTGGAAGCAAACAACAGAAGCAAAGAACGTACAGAACAACCAACAGTAAAAATGTTTGCAGAAAAAAAAAAAAAAAACCAAACCAAACCCAACCCAGATCTGCAAAGAAGAGAGTCTAGCTGGGAACTAATTTAGGAGCAGAGTAAAGGCTAAAATTAGTCCCTAGTGAGTGGTTTGCCCAGTTCGAGGAACAACGGTAAGCAGGGACATCCGTGTAACAAACAAGGCAGTGGTGAGTCCAGCGATGATGGCGAGTTATTAGGGATTCTACACCCAAAAAATGAGAATCCCAAAGTAGCTCAAAAATAAATGGTTCAGAAGCACATATTATGCTTGAGCACTTTAACACTGAATTTCGCCAAAATCACAACTCCTTAGAAGTACAGAAGTATCAAACTATGAAAAAAAATTTGGACTACAGCTTTGAGACACCTCTATCACTGGAAAATGATATTTTATTCCAATTATATAGAAGTTACACTGTCATAAAAAACATGTTTGAAAGTACTACCAAAGGTTTTCAGTAAGAAACTGTAGTTGCCTAATATGCATTCTAAATTGCATGAGCTTTTCTCAAATTACCTTTTGCACTCGAAAACAATAAATCACTCTGAAAATATAAAGCCCAAGATTTCAGGATTCCTTCCTTTGCAGTTTTTGTTCCCCCCTCCCCACCTGTAACCTTAAAAACTATACAGAATACTTTTAAGCAGAATATTTACATTTTAGTTTGTGAAACAACTCAAAACACCTTCCCACTGAAGTCTTTTCCACCGCATCCTTTTAAAAGCTTAAGCTTGGCAACTAAGATTATGTTTTCCTAATTAACAAAACCAAACCCTGTTTTTCCCAGAACGAGAACTGACCTGTTGGGAACGCAATCCCATTTGGGAGGGGCCGTGGAGAAGGTGCTTCTTCAGAGACACTGCATAGTAAAGCAGAGTGTACACCACTCCTGCTCTGAACTACAAACACCTCCTGCAGGCTTTTATGGATTTCAAGGCTAAGGGAGAATAATAAGACATTTCCTCCCCGTGGCAAATTGTCCCCCACCCCGTCCCGCTCTGACTCGGGACGATTGCCAGCGTTACACCGAATTAGCTGGATTTTGTTCTGGCTTCTCCACGAAGGATTCTGCACCGTGCCCAATGCACAGTGAATGGTTTCCTACACTTCAGCTGTCAAAGAAATACACAAAGTCCTTCTTCCTTGAATAGAAGCGTTTTTAAAAGCTTTGTGACATCAACACAAAACCCCAGTCACTTCTTCCATCCAAAGTATTTGTCACAGCAAAAAATCTGCTCTAATGCAAACCGTGTCTATGCTCTGAATGAGACATTAGTGACTTAGATTTACTGCAAATAGAAAAATATACCTTGGCAGACAGATGGATTCTTAAGTTCCTCCTTAATTGTTTAAATGCATGTTTCTTCGGTAACCTTACAAACACTGGGAAGAGGGAAAGGAGGGGGGGAAGGGAGGGGAGGAGATGGAAGGTTTTAAAGAAACACATAATGAATGTAAATTATTCTTCAAATATAGGACCGTGCTGCTTTTGTGCAAATATAATCAACACATTTGTGTGGTAAAAGCCAAAATACATCACCCCCAGAGCTGAGCCAGTGGAAATGCTTGGAGTGGGGCCGTACAAGGCCTCTGCTTCCTACTGCACAAAGTTAACCCCCAGTCTGTGTTCTGGTCCAGGACACACGAGCCACACGGATGGATGAGGTCACACAGTCACACACACTGACGGGACAATGCTGTGGGTGACACGGACAAACAGGCACTGCTGAAAGGTGGAACACTGTGATTTAGGTGTAAGAGAGACAGCTAAACAGCAGATATCTGATGAGAGCACGTAACTCTGCATTTCCTAGGTAACCGTGGCAGTGGGAAGACTCTTGAGAATGAGGAACTGCTACGAAGGAAATTATTTTAAACCCAAGTTTAATATTATGGATATCAAATATAAAATTACAGGGGTAGGTGAAATCCAAGTGTATTTTGCTACTAGTGCATATCTGGATAAGGTTTTTTGGGGACTGGAGACACAACAATCAGCTTATTGCACCTCTGCACTGGATCCAGGTTTCAAGCTGACTGCAGGGGGGTGAGTCACATGTTCATACCTGCTGCACAGAGAAGGCAAGGCTGTTTTAGTGTTTCCTCATCACCTGGACACTCGCTGGGGGGGAACTGCTGTACACCTGACATTGTCAAGCTCAAGCTTCACTGCACTCAAGCATCTGAAGACACGATACAGAAATGAGCTATGAGCGCTGAATTAACGTTTGCTTAAAAGGAAAATCTGCTGTATTTTGTTTCTTCTGTTTTGTAATTTATTTTCAGAGCTTCCTAAATTGTGAATTGGTCTTTATCTATAACACTGGGACAAAACCCTCGTGTGCTGCACATTCAAGGCACTATGAGTTTAACAACAAGGTTGCAATGACAATTTCTTTAGTACACAAATGTTGCCTTGAGCACTGAGATGTTGGAAAACCCCACAGTACCCACAGCATTCAGCTCGGAGTGAAGCTGTCAATCACTAATGCAAAAATAAAGCTCCAAGATGAGAGCTGAAATAATACCAGTTAAAGTCACAAACAGGAGTAATTAACAGCAGAGCTGCTTTTAGATAAGGCACATGCAAAGGATCTGATCCAAGGAGTGGGACCTCTTCAGCACTCCCTCTCCTCATTGAACTTGGGAGAATTTGGGATGAGGGATTTTAGAAGGAGGGATACACTCCTCTGGCAGCAGCCCAGGCCCCACTGAGATGTCACCAGGAGGGTGGGATGTTCCTCCTGAATGATGGAATACAAAGGATTTGCTGTGAAATGGCAGCACTGAGGGCAATGGCAGCAACTCAGCCAGGCAGGGGGAAAGCGGCTTTGTCCCAACCCTACCCTTCCCCACACCTTTACTGAAGAAGTTCTGGTGTTACTTACAGTCAGTGTTTGATTTACAGTTTATTCTACCCCGAGTTAATTTTAAATACACAGCTTTACATCTTTAACTGCCTGACAGGGACAATACTGAAATTATTGATGGGACTCGGTGTCAGAGACTGACTCCAAACGGGATGTCCCAAAGCAGCAGCACTTTCACCTGCCTCCAGCCACAAACCCCACTGTGCCCCAGGCAGTTCTCTGCAGCCATCCCTGTGGCAGCACTTCCATTTCACCTCCCACTTCCAAAGACAACCGTCCTGGCTGAAGGAATAGGCAAATGTTGCTGCTGCCCAGCCCCAAGCCTGCAGACATGTCTATACTGGGACAACAGAAGTACCTGCAAGATGCACCATTCAAACCTCCAACTGTGCAATTTGCTTTTATTGGCATACTCGGGTATCAAAACATTGCCATCGAGGTCTCGGATCCTTCCGATATACGAAGATAATTAAGCATTAATTATATCTCCAAAGTACAACATGACCAAATATAAATACATGAAGAAGAACAAAACACGCAAAAAATTCCCCAACTTTAAAAGATTAATAATTCAAAAAATTTATGCTAGTGAGACTTCTGCACAATCCACCAATTCTTAAAACATTTTTCAATGTCAGGATCCAGAACTGTTAAAAAACCCACACGTGGCATAATAAAAGATGACTGGCTTCTGAATTATACTTTAAGAAAACAGTGAACTGTTATATGCCTTAGTATTCCAAATTATTGATTTGTCACAGTTAACAGCATTTTTCAAAGCAATGACTACTGTACTGCCACTCATACACCAGCATAAATATTTGAATTGCATTTAACTCTCAAAAATTACTAAACTGATTGCTCACAGAATATGGTAACTGTCCACAGAAATAAAAAAATTGATCTGCAAACTGCTAAGACAGCATCTGAGACACAGCCCAATATTAATGTGTGTGTTTAAACGGAAGGGTCATCGTAAAAAACCCACAACTTTTAAAACTTCCATTGTGCATATTCAAGTTGATTCAAATTGGATCACTCAAATTTGGGAGGAGAAAGATTCTGTCATTGCGCTACAGTGACGTCTCAAGTATCAAATTCAGGATTCCAATCTGCTCATACGGTAACAAAAAAAGATCAAATGGTCAGAGGTAAAAAGCATTCCTTACCTCCAAAAAAATTATTTAGCAATTTGTAGATATAATTAGAAAAAAATACTGGAAGCAATTGCTGTGCAGATGACATGCCAGACCACAGACAAGGTCTGTGCTCAGGAGTCACTCCTACTCTTTCCTAGGGCAGCGACGGACACTGGACTCGCCTCAGAACCTACAGGTGTGTGAGCACCACATGGCATCCACAAGGCATCTACAAATGTCCCTGTCAACAAGTGGCTGAGTCCATTGTGGAGAGAGTCAAGATGCTTCTGTCGTTGGCATAGAAGGGATCCGAGGAACTCCACGATCTAAAGTAACAATAAAAGAAAAGTTTGGCTGACTGGGAACTTTCACTCTATAGAGGTGAGGAGAAAAGTCTAGGAAAGCAAAGGATAGAAGTGCTACGAGGTTAGGCAAATGAACCTCTTAAAAAGACTAATCTACTGATTTCATGTAGGCACCTACAGTTCATTCAGACCTTTGAGAACAGATGCCAGCTCAATGTCTGCTGCGTAATGAACAATTTACTCACAGCCACGGATATTTCCATCGCTATGAACTAAAACAGCCAGAGGTTTACATGCCCCTTTTGCCAATGAAGTTTCAGTGCTGTGCCTCAGGGAGACTCTGAATGCTGCCTTGGGTACACTGAGGCCATTCCAGCAGAGCCCTGTGGTACACAGTGATCCCTGGAAATCCAGCACAGCCGTGTCCCAGCGGGAAACATCCACACTGCCTGGGGCTGTGGGCAGGCAAAACTGATCCACAGCCATGAATCTGCTTCATCCCTTTTACTGTTAAGTTTTAAGACACCAGGAAAACTACCTAAGACGTCACAGCTTCTGACTGAGGTGGGGGTCTCACAATGTCTTTCACCTGAGGACAAATTACTGCTTGGGAAGAAATACTGTTCTTGGTTGAACAATGTTATGAAAATTGTATGTGAAATGCTGAAAAACAGAAGGCTGGGAGGCAGGAAGTCAAAACATAATGAACTTATCCTCCAAATTAGCCTCTGTCAGAAATCTGCTGTTTCGTTACAACTGTTACATGCAGTGCCTTGACACAAGTACCACTAATGGGAGATCCGACAATTCAGCAATGAATCCCACTGTACAAGAAATGTGATCCAGCATTCTTAATATCTGAGTGACTGACAAGCTGACAGACAATTTAATGGAACAGACAGACAAAAATGCATTTTTTAACATACCACACCACACATTTTATATTCTAACTGGTGAATGGAGCTATAGAAAATACTTCTCAAATACATTTTACAAGCAGTAAATTCAACACAAGAGAACTATACTCCTGTGGCCCACTACTCCAAGCATTTGTACAACTTTGATTCATCAAAGCTTCTATCAAAATTTGATACCATGTTGGATTTCATGTTCAGTTATCATATTTGACAGAATATCAGGAGCACAGAATACAACGCAAGCTGCTACAGCAACATTATTTAAAGTAGTGCTCTTCATTCTACAGCACTTGCACAGAAAACGTATTTATCAGCATCACTTCATTCAACAGAAACAATTTGCAGCTACCTCCTGGTTGAATAATTTGCTGCTTTACACAGTACAAGTGCTCAAGAGACCATCCTGTTGAGTCCTGCACAATTTTCTGAAGATTTAGATACAAAACGAAGCAGCTCAAGCTCATGAACAAAGCCTACAGATTTCTTAACTGTACCTTCAGCACTTCACAACTTGTAACTGCTTCAAGTGATTTAAGCAATTAATATGTTAAAAAATGAACAAAGACTTTCTTATATTACCACAAAAGTGTAAGGGAAAAACCTGACTTTTAGCCTTGGTTTTAAGTGTCAGGGCTGAGTGGAAGAAGCTGAAGTTGTTGAAAAAAACAAGTTTGACAGACTTAAAAAAACCCCACCTCTTTTCTAGTTGTATTGTACATAAATTCAAGTGAAACTAAAAGATTGTTCAGAGCAATTTCAACCGGAGGCAGCAGCAAAACCCACAGAACTTCAAGCCCTTAGTGTAGCACCAAGATAGTTTTGCATATTCATTAAACATAACGCTATTGTCTGTGTTCTAAGAACTCTACAATTATTTGGCTTGATGGAACTTCACTGGAAAATTACATGAGGTAAGCAGACAAGAAACCTGAGAAAAAGCAGTCTCCAAAGAGTGTTTAATATTCTGTCAAATATGAGTTGTCTTCAATAAATATTTGTAAGTTCTTAAGGAAAGAAAATTTAAGTGGAACAAAAGAGAAAACTGGAAAACTGTAAATGCATTAAATAAAACACAGAATACCTACCTTATAAGACTATAGGTTACTAAGGCAATTGTTAACTAAAAATCTTAATTAGGTAACAATAAATGAAAAAGAAGTAGCATGAGCAATTCCTCATTTGGAAAGCACAGTTTTACAGAGAAGTAGAAAAAAAACACCAAAAAACTTAGAGCAACTGCTACCAAAATGTTGATTTTTAGACCAATTAAATGCTCACCTTGCAGATTAAAAATTCTATTAAACTGTTTATTTTACACATCATGCCCGCTTTCTATACAGCAAGTTTGAATTAAAAATGTACTTAATCATAACAGTTCATTTTTCATATGGAATGAAACATTTTGCATATTCATACCCTAGGTTCGAAGAAACATTGAATAAATTTCATAAGCAAGCCAGAAGAGAGAGACTGACTGAAACCACAGACACACAGCGTTCAACACAAGAGTTCCAACAGAGATGAGCTACAGACCAGGCAATACCTAAAGGCAGAATCAGAGCTGACAAAGCTGTCAGTGGAAATTACCCACACAAGGCTTGATGCCCAGTGAATGATATCACAACCTTTAACAGAAAGAGACAAAGTTGTCCAAACACAAAATGAGTTCCCTTGAAAATGTGTGAAGCTCAGTGTTTTCAGGTTTGCCTTTTGACCAGTGAAGGACCATGATATCATTCAGGGACTGAGAGATTACGATGTACAAAAGACTGTTTTTACTTCTACCCCCAAATATTTCCATGTTTGTTCACTATCCCTCTATTTGGACGTGGGGAGATGGCACATTCGGGGATTCAGTGAGAGCTCCTCTCACAGTTATTCTGACCAGAAGAGCAGTATTGCTCTTTAGAAGATATTTCATGACTCCAACGTGCTTTTATCCCACTGATGTTTGTTTCACACGTGGTTTGTGAAGGAAAGATTTATTTAGCACATACTTTGGAATGGCACACATGATTTTGACAATATACCTTCTAGAACCGAAAAAAACCACTTAAAATTCTTAGAACCTGAAGACTCTGTTCTGTCAATTACTCTGACTTTAGAAATAGCTTATAAAAGTTAAACTACAAAAATATTTCATCTTAATATCAATCAATGGCTGAAAGATTTAAAGACTCTCCTTCTAACAATGAAGTTATATTTAAGGGGGGGAGTGTGAGCCTTTTGTATATCTTCAGGAGTAATTCAAGCTCCAAGGTAAATATTTGGAGGTTGTACATCCAGAACCAAAGGGAAAAGGCTTTTGATTTTACAAACAACTCCTGATTCGTGAAGGCAAAAAAAAAAAAAAATCATAAAAAGGAGAACAAAAACAGCAGCAAGGCCTGATTTTCTAAAGAGAAGAATGTACAAATCAAGAGAAATTACGATAGATACAACACAAGAACTTGTAGTAAAGCCAAACTAAACACTTTAACAGAAATCTTTCGAAAACCGTTTTCCCCCCTCCCCATCCCAAAGGAAACCACTCAAAAAGAAACAAGAAACTAATTTTTTTTTTTTTTTTTTTAGGATGAAAAGAAGTACAATAAAGAGTTGCATCTCCTACTTAGGTAAGCAAAACCTGCAGCTAATTTCTAGACATCTATTGCTGCAGGCTCATCGGGTTCCAGTTTATAGGAGAATCGTCTGCAGCAAAGGCTATTGAGAGAAATGCCACACCTGTTGACCCGGGTTGGGCTACATCTTCCCATTAGTCGTTCCAACATTCTTCTAACAGGTGTGCATGCTGTTTCCCCATCTGAGAAGCAGCACATGGAGTCCAAGCAGTTGATACCTGAACCTGCCTCAGTAAGCTGGAAAGAAGGAATAAAAAAAAAAAAACAAACAACAAAACAAACAAACAAAAAAACACAAATAAAAATAAAATCAGTACTCACAAATTCTAGCAATGAAGATGTTATCAGATAACACTTAGGAAAAGCAGGTTTTCTTAAAGCTGGAGTGTTGAATATTTTTCAATTTTATAGGAGAACTACAGTGAGGATTAGTATTACCATGCCCCCAGGCCTGGATACACTAAAATTTGATCTTGCCAAGGTTTGAATGCAGCCTTGGTGAGTGCATGGAAAAGGTTTAACACCACATCTGCCCAACGCTGGGAATGAGCTGGTTAGGAATTCTCTGTGTTCCAGCTGTAACAAAGCCCACAGCAGAGCACATGCAGTTCCAGCTGGGATGGCTCAATCCACCTCAGTGGCCGTACAACAATTTGTACGAGCTCAGCTCTGTCCTGCTTAGAGGGAAATCAAGGGAAAGCTTCAGGCTGGGGCTGCAGAACACACTGCAGCAACCTGATCCTACGTAATAATTTTTCCTCAAGAAGTGTAGAATGCAACTTCCTACAATAATTTACAGATTTTCACTACCACAGATACCCTCGGCTTGGTACAGAACAAAAGCACATTCCTGATTTTACAAACATAGTTTATCCAAATGCAAACAAGGCTGATGTCAGAAAGGTTCAGTCATGTTCATGCCAACACTAAGAATAATCCAATATTAGCATAATAAACTTTCAACAGCTGATTTTTTTTGCAGGTGAGAAAAAAAAGCAATAGAAGGAATAAAAGGGAAAAAAAAAAAGCAGTAACAGAGATGTGTGGGTGTCAGTGCCACCTACCAGTGTGCTCCTCTACAGCACTGCTGCACACCAGCCAACTGCAGCAACCTGAAATCTCCCTGACATCTTGCATTTCTAGAGAGAAGAGCCTCAACTGACTCCAGTAACTTTTCCAAAGGGAAATAAAAAAGCAAATGTGGAGTGTGGGGACGCTTTTTAATTTAATTTGAAACTCTCCATGAGAGCATCCTGTCAAACAAATATTGAACACACGACTTGAACATCCATTATCCTGTCCTCACACCAGTGAATGAAGATTCTGGGAGGAGGCATCTTAGCCTGTGATAGGACACAGTTCACTTGAGAGCTTCCCACAACTTTTCATGGTGTGACTGAAGGTCACTGACTGTTGTCTTAACTTGGGTTTCCAATCCCAGTTTTTTTCACAACACTCACACTTGGTGAACACCACAAGGAAAGCAAAGAACCTCAGAGTTCCCTGTGGGACTGGTTTACTATGAGTGGACACACTCCTTCCTAACTCCCCAAAATAGGCAGCTGGACACCTTTACAGCTTCATAACAGAACAATTCCTGTACAACAAAGAAGAGGCAGCAACAGAAACGAGGCACTTGGAAATCCAAGAGAAAAATCCCAACTGGTAGGACAAGGAGGGAACACACTGGTGTTTCCACGCATCCTTCCCTAGGCCTGCCCCTTCCTCAGCTCTGAGCCACATCCCCCGTGGTACCTCCTGACCCTCCCATCACTCTGCTCAACGTGATGCTCACAGGATTGTCAGTCAACACTTGTCTGAACATACAGAAAGCTCTAAACACTGGAACCCTGGATTCTGTGGATGCTGCACAGGCAGAACACACACTAACTCACACTCATTTGGGAGGACTTGGGACACAAAAGGAACATTTATTATGACAATGAACTCCTGAGAGGAGCAGAAACACTGCAACCCACAGGTCTAAGAAGGGTTTTGGTTAAAACACAAACAGAACAAAACACACCTCAACAGAGCCTGAGTCCCTGAACACCCTCATTTGATGACCACCACATCTGGTCACAACTGCACTGTCACAGAAAATCAGGAATGGCACAATTTGCAGCACTGCAGTCCCAGCAAATGTGACCTTCACAGCCAGATCTGTGCTCACAGAGTTATCAGACAAGGAATTACACAGAGCAGAAGGAATTCCTGTTTGGAGGTCAGCAGACAAGCTCCCTGCTGCACATGGCAGTGATCTTCACAGCTGTGTTCACAACAGTAACTCCCAGCATTCCTACACTCAGGATTTCAAAAAGAATATTTAGTCCATCCATTATCCCGAAGCAGAACAAGTTAACACCTTTAAAGTTACTGCAAAAGGTCATATTACAGAGGTTTTACGTAGGATCAGATGAACCAGACAGTTTTTTTCTCTAGAATCTGCTGAGAGCTAGGAGTCCTACATATAGTTCAAAGTCTGTCAGGAAGAAGAACCAAGAGTAGCTCAAACTTGCTTCTAAAGAGTGAAGCCTCAGCTCTGATTTTGCAGTGCTGCTGTTTCCTTTATTCTTCACAAGTTAGATACAGAAAACTAGGACTATGCTTGAACCACAATTTATGGAACCATTAATATCCCTTAAAAAAAACAACAGCAAATGTGACCTTACATAAGCCTGGAAACAACAATTGTGTTTCATCAACTTCAGAGTTCAGTGTAAATTAACACTGGGTGAGCTCCTGCCTGGTGAACACAGATTTTTATATTTATATCCACTACCTGGAAGGAAAATACACATGAATCCCTCTTCTCACTTTTCTCTCTGTAGAGGACAATTATGACCATAGTTTTATACCCCAGTAAAACCTGGCATGGCAAGGCAGTAAAGCACAAATGTTCTCTGACAACCTAATACACACCCTTAGGAAACACAAGGCAGGAGAGACAATGCTTTAAAAAATTAATCAGTATAGAGAAATACAAGATACTATTAATAACTGGGCTGCAAATAAAGTATTTTCATAAGGTAAGATCTGGGATCTCAATAAACATAATACTCCATGTGATAATGGCCCGTTTGATGTAATAAATCAAAAAGCAACTGAAGTGCAGAATTAAAGAATGATTCAGCTTGATAAAGAAAAAAAAACCAAATCATACTGTGATGCAAATTTTCTTGTGGATACCAAAAATATGGGTATTTTGGAATGGCTCCATGACTGTCTCTATATGAAATATGTCAATATATACAGACACACATTAGGGTAGAGTGGGAGTACTACCTAGTGAACGTAAGGACTGTCGGGCAGGCTAGTTGGGTCTAGCAGTTGCCTATTGTCCTCCCCTCTGTGCCCTTCAGCAAAGTCACCTGCTGAGCTGACTGAACCCTTATCTTCTTCCATCTAGAAGGACAGAAAAGCAACAAATCTTATAAAGTACCACGCTTGCATCGCTTTGAAACAGTTACCCCAGTCACATGAACTCCCATTTCGTGAGAGAACAAGGCACGTTCATGAGGGAAAGAGGCAATTTCTTCACGTCAATCCGTGGATCAAACGCGGTTTCAGAAGTGTTTGGTCCCTCTGTGCACCACAGAGTACAAAAGGGGGAAACCCAACAAATTTGAAATCTATTTCAGATTTGCAGATTTTTGCACTTTTATTTGTTTCCCTCCTTCTAAAAGAAAGGGCCATTTCAGCTTGTTTGCCTTGCTACAGGTTATTCTACGTGCCACAAGATGGACATTTCAACTCAACATTTAATCACACTGTGTGCAGTTGGGGCTTTGTGGAACAGGAAATGTATTTAATCCTGGACACCGAGTTTGGAGCACTGCAACATATCTTCCTGAGCCCAGGTCTTGCTGCCAACATGTCTGATGCCACATGGACATTTCAGAAAATATATGAACTGATTATTACTATTCCACAGTTAAGTTACAACTTGCTCCCTACTGTAAAGCTCACTGTCTTTAACCTTTAATACACTGGATAACAAAATCCTAAACAATTAGCTTTAGAATTTTAAAATATTAGAATATTGATGTCTAACAACTTCCCTGGCACTTACGTTTTCAACACTTCTCTAATTTTTTTACTCCTTGTCTCTTTGAATCAAATAAACCTGCAAACACCAAATTATTTCACTATTTCAAAGTCATCAGACAAAAGTATCTTCAGATAAGTAACGTGCACTTTTGTGACTGAAGACAAATTACAAATGGTGCATTTTTTGCTGGTTTATTCCTTCCTCCTGTGATAGATTCTATGGACTAGCTTAATAGATCAGCACAAAGGTATGCTAACAAAATGTACAAACCCTTAAAGGAAGAGATTACCCCTGATCAAAGTTTCGAATATTAAGGTGTCCTGGTACACCTCACTAGTACAAATGTGTGCTTGCACGTGGATAGTCCTCTTGGGAATTTCATGTTCCTTACAGAAAACAGGCTGTAAAAGGAACAGAGACCTGGCTGTCCTCGACTTGGCACAGCTGGGCTGGGTCAGATCTGAGAGCTGTCAGGAGGGGAATCCTATGAAACAGGAACTAGAGTTATAAATATAAGCAAGTAATGAAGGCCTTAAAGCCAGGGCCAGGAGCCTGGAGATCTGGAGACAGAGCAGATCTGGACAGAGAAGAAGTGAAAACCAGGCAACAACAGACTTATGGGCCTGTAGATGGGGAACGAGCTGGGCTTGGGCTGTGACGAGGCAAATGCTACAGTCAGAGTCCAGGACATGCCATTATGCACTGACAGCCTTCTCTGTGAATAGACCCCTTTCTTGTGTTTTAACATTCCCTGTAGTTCATAACACACTGTCCAGAGGTAAAAACTCTCTAAACACAGTTAATCCCATCAGCAAGCAGAAGTAAAACATCTGTCCAAGCAACACTTCTCACATGTGGCTCAAGATTTCTGACAGTTCTTATAAAGCAGAGAGACATGTAGACACACATGCAGACACAAAACTTTATTTACAAATAAAAAAATGGAATGAAGATACAGTGGGACCCAGTCAGTCCCCTAAGATACATATTTCACACATTCCAAGAACAGGAGAGACAGCTTTGGAGGAAAGCAGTGCTCAGCCAGACTCCAGCTGAGGAAAACACCTGCACCTGAGCTCTGCTGCCTCATTTCCTTTTCATCCCAAGTTACAAAAGTGACAAAAAAGTTCAGAGGCAAAAGTTTAACACACAAGACTGCAATTTTGACTCACAGGAATCACATGGACACTTAAAAGACCCCCTTCAAAACTTCTAACTCTACATCACAAATGTATTTAATATAAACTTGAACATTTTTTGCACACTGTGAAGCCTATAGACATAAAAAAACCTATTGTAACATCATACTTGTCTTTTAATTTGCATTCACAAAGGGATTCTCCTTTTGTCTCTCAACAGAACAGTAAGCACATTGGCAGAACAAGGCATAACTCGGTTTAACCTGGACTTATGGTCCTTTTGAAGATTTTAATACATATTTACAAACAACAAGAAAACTGCCAAAGTCGGTTCCTCAGCCCCCATGCATTCTGCATCACAAAGGATGCGATTACTGGGTGGGCACCTACAAATGAGGTGTGACAGATTAGCTGCTTACAGCCACATATTCCCCAGCAGCTGTTTTGTTTCCTGCTCCTGCAGTTTTCCTTGCTTTTTCTGCCCTACTGCTTCAGGAAAATAGCTGCCCGTGACACCACAGAAACTAACCCGTGGCCTTCACTCTAAATAGGTTTCATTTAGTATAGTGAAGTCAGCAGTTTCTGTCTATTAACTGATTTTCCTTTTTTTTTACTGTTTTAGGTAATGATCCACAGGATTGCTTCTGAGCTTTGGCCAAAGACAGAATAAAGAACTAGAGAAACCCAAACCCTTTTTGTTTCTTGTTGCACTTTACAGGTTCAGTTGCATAGTTTAAGGCACTCATGCTTGTATTTCAGGTATTATTAGATGCTCCAGTGTAAAAATTCTGACATAAAGAGAACTGGATTTGTATAATCATTTGTTACACATGGACAAAACAAATTTCCCTTTTTTTTTTCAACCCCTTCCCTAAGTGTATATGAAGAAAATCACCTCAAGTTAGCAAGAATTCTCCTGGTTTTAGCATTTTAGTAACCACAGGGCTGCATTCCTAGACAGCCTTGTTTTTCTTTGACTATCCAGCTCCATAACCCTTAAAATGTGTTTAGTTTTGGGAAGTTTAACAGAATCTTCTCTAGTAATTCACTGAGAAAAGAGAGACTTTCAGGAAATGTATTTGTCCAAAGTAACATATTTAGATGACGCTGATAAACCAAGAAATTTAAAAGCTATCTTGTAAAGGCTTTTGCAGAGCAACTCCCCAACACTGTCGCTAATTTTACAGACGCTAAATCATTTACTAACAAACAGCACTTTGCCTGCTTTAAAGCTGAATTAAAACCAAAACCAAACTAAACCACCCCACCACTACCTCCCTGGGTGTTTGGAAATCCAAGGTGATGTGTTTCACAGTGGCACCACTGACAGCCAAACACGATGGCCATGTCAAGTTTTGCCTTGTAAAGGTGTAGTGCACTCTCAGAGGAAATACAAAACTCTTCTCTTTTGGTTCAACGAACGGCAGTTAAGTCCCAAAAATGTAGGTTGGTTGGTTCTCCTAGCACCTATTTGCACATTTTTAACAACAAAGTCATCTTAAAAAATATTTAAAAGTAATCAGATCTTTGCCTAAATTCTTGCTGTGGAATATAGAAGTAGATAATGATGGGAGTGAGCAGGCTGAGACAGTTGCTGATGCCTTTGGACGCTTAAGTCTTACAAAAGAGAATCAGCATTTGACAGCATTTCATGTACTGAAGTCGGTGCATTTGAAGAGTTTCAGAATCGTGTTTTACCTGCACAGACACACGTACACTTTGATCTTTTTTTTGAATAATTTTCTGGGACTTTGTAGCCAAATGCCTTTAGGAATATGTATCTACACACATTGAAAACAAACAACACTCACTTTATAGCTGCACAGAACACACACAAAAAGCCTTAGCTGCACAAGGGTATGTAAGCACCCAAGCTTCAGACATTTTCCGCTCTTTCAACACAACTGAAAAGCAAATTAAAATGGACAAATAACTCGCAAGAAATTGCTGCCTGAAATACATGGATTTTCCTGTCACGGCCTCATGAAGCTGAAATTATCCAGCATGCAAAGAGCACTGTTAATTTTTACCATAAAGAAATTAAAAGCATTTATAACCATGCTAGAAACCAGGATTATTTAACAATGGATGCAAGAACAGCTAGATCTGTATTCTGAAAGTTGAGCATCATGCTAGGGATGTTTCTTCCTCAAAAAATAAAAATTAAAAAAAAAAAAGCACGTCCAACACATGCTACTTAGGAGAAGCATTTGGCTCAAAAAACACAGAGCAAAGCCAAGAAATAACCAAACTGAATGTTTCTGCACTACAGGTATTGCCCTCTCAACCCACTGGTATTCATGCCTCTTCCCATCTCTCTCAGCACTGGTTAGTTCACCTTCAGCATGCATAAGAGTTGATGAGGAACTGTCCCTCCTACTCTACCTAATTTTGCTCAGCTGATTCCTTGCCCTGGACAATGGCTGCAGTGCGATGAACTCGTCACTTAAAGCAACTCTGTTGGAGTACATCTACAATTGGACAGAGAAGGGATGGAACATACATGTCAGTAAGTAGCAGCAGTAATTTTCTAAGAGAAAGACACAGGACAACACATTGTTATTTAAAGTGGAATACACATCATATACAGAACACAAGCCTGGTACCTTCAAGACAGCTCCTGGGATAATCACAGCCAGTTACTGTTTGGTAGGACCAATCTTAATGTACTTGTGCTTTCAATATTGAGAAAAATGGCCTATGCGCTTTTTACATCCGTGCTTTATTCTGCATTACTCTCTCCCCTCAATAGTGCTGTGATTTATATTTACCCAAAGATTTATACTTTGATTTACGTTTACCTTGCTGTCCACTTCCTCCTATATGGTTCTGTAACAGGCCTAGAGTGAGAAATGGCCCACAAGCTACCACCTTAGGGCAACTCACTTAAACATGAGATGGCTTTTCTTTAGGCCAGCAAAAAGCCCTTGGAACAGAGCAAAAATAAAATAAAGTAACACATTTGCCTTAAGTGCATTAAGGAAGGTAAAGTTAACGAAATTCATCTCTCTATAATAGTCAACTCATACTTGCCTGTCAAATTTTTAATCTGCTTATTTCCCAAAATGAAAGGGCGAGATATGAGTTGCTGTGACAGAACAGTACTTACATTTAGAAGTCTATCAGGTGTTTCTCACATCAGTTAAATTTCTCTGCTTTCTTATGAATAACTTTGCTACATGTAACACCTGACTGATCAAAACCAGACTGAATGTTGATGCTATGACCTTATACAAAGAAAAAGATAAAATCAAGTTCCTCATATGTTAAGTGGGGTAAGGCAGATGCCTGCAGACACAGTGAATTCAGAGCAGTAACTCAGGTAAGGCACACAACTAACGTGCTCTTGGTTTCTGAAAAATTCAAACAATAGAGGCAAGCATTTCATTTTCAGCTGAGGAACCTGTGTTTGCTCAGCGCTCCTGGGAAGAGTTTAGAATTTAAATGGTGGCAGTCAGAGACAACTGAAATAGCTGCAATTTAGAAGCAAGTGACTACTTCAATAACAATTTATCTCACCATGATAAAAACTGTAGTAACTGTGAACTTTTTCTTTTCCCCAGTATGAAAATATACTAATTCAGTCCTACAATTTAAAAATAATTAAAAATATTCAGCTAGACACAGGAAGCATCTGCACTATGAGAAACAGCATTTAATAGAGCAATATACAAAGTTCCATATTTATTCTTTTAATGACTCTTTCAATTGCTCTTTGATGACTTCCACAGAAGTCATCAGCATTAGACAGCACCCCTAGCATCTGGGACAAAGACATTCTCCAAACCCCTTCTATCTCAGAGTCTCTTCCTCTGCTTTGAAACTGAAAGAAAAATATTTACTAGAAATTTTAAACACATGTAATGAAGAAGCACAAATGTTGTCAAGAAGGGACAGAATGCTAAGCTGATCATCTGCTCCTCTTCACTTATTAGTGCTTTCACACTTCAAGAATAGTAAATGAAATTCAATGGAGCTGATTGTCCCATTAAGAGTGGGAAAATCTCAACAGATTAAACCTCGAGTAAGGAACAAAGAGGTGTTTTCTTTCCATAAATAAATTTTTAACTATGATTTCACTATCAGACACACACAGAGAAGCCATGGGATGGCTGCTGAAGAATTTCTAGTCAAATCATATTGCAGCATCAGGAATTAAGAGTTTTCAGGAAAAAAGACAGTATTTTGGTAAACACACACCCTACTTGCTGACTGTCAAATGCAACGTAGAAAGGGAATAAGAAAAAAAAACCAAACAAACAAAGAAACCCCCAACCAACCAAACCTAATAGAGATGCACAAAGCAAAATCCCCATGGCTAGGAATCAAGCTATAGCCACGGGAAAGATGTTAGACATTCATCAAGATTCCTTTTTAAAAACAAGAAGTCCTACTGTGTCCTTGTCAACACAACTGTAATGGAAGCAAATTGAACCCAGAAATTCTTTAGAATTGATTCAGAAAGCAAAAGAATGCAGCAAGAAGTATATGGATAAAGGCAGGGAAAAATCATGTAGCTTTCTGGGTTTTAATTCAAGCACTTTAGGAACATGAGAAACCTCAACAACCACACTGATACAAAGCCAAACAGCAACAGTTGATCACAGGAAGGAAGGAAAGGGAAGTGTTTGATAAATATTGCCACTAGTTTTTCAAGAGGAAAAGACAAGTAAGTGTGATTACCTATTGCATTTTTCCTAAATCAAGACCCTTTAATCCAAGAAGTGCAATAATGTGCAATCCAGAGTCTTATCAGGCCTAACTCAAGGGTCTTCTGCAAGCCAGTGGTTATTTACCTCGACTTTTAGCTACTAAATTCCAAGACAGAAAAAAGCAGCCAATATTCCAGTTTTGAAAAGGGAATAATGGGATACTTTAGACAGCAATAGGCCTGTCAGGATGATGTTGATCTGAGGCAAAGCAAGAGAATGTCGCATATGGAATTTTTTTTTTAAACACAAATTAGAAGGGTAATATAATTTAAGTAAATCAACATGCACTGACATCAAAGTAATTACAAGGTTAGATGCTAAAGATAACAGCATTGATGTAATGCTGTCAGGGGTTCTGCATGACACAGAGCTCAGAGTAATTTGGATTAAGCAACTAGGACACCACAAAATCAATCTGGCACACAGATGGACTAAAAGCTGCTAAGAGGTTTCAGACCAGAGCTGTGTATGGGATGTCTTTGACAGCTGGGTTCTTCATTCACTCTTTTTTGGCCCTGTGCTATTTGACCTCTCATTAACAACCCGAAAGAAACCAACACCAGCCCTTGCAGATGAGCAGAAGATGCAGAAGACAACAGGTTCTTGATGTACATTATTCTGTAAACTGAATACAGCGGGGGGATTTATTATTTCCATACTTGGCACTGATGTCTGCTGTGCTGGAATATGCTGTCCCCTGGTGAAATCCAAAATTCAAGATGAGGCTGAGGAATGTTGAAGATTACAGGAAAAACACAACACTCATGAAAAGGCTGTAAACCAACTTTTTGACAAAAGATGCAAGCCCAGTCTACCTATCAGTGTGAAAATGAACTTGATCACAAACTTAACTGTGAATAAACAAAACACTGTAACAAAAGGCTTCTCAGTTTAGCAGAAAAAGTCTAAAAAGATAAAACACTGGAAACTGAAACCAGAGAGAGAGCCACTATGAGAACAATGGGTCAGGATGACTTCTCTGTAACTGTCACTAAAAAGAAGAAACACCCAGAGATGAGATATTTACCTAAAAGACAGCCCAATTTCAACAGAATGACTGAAAGGATTTTTTGCAGCCTGTGTCAGGCAAAAGGAAGATTTTACTATCACAGCATATCTTTAAGACCTTGTCTATGGACCCGTGGAACTGCCACATGGGTAATTAGCTTTAATTACAGGATCAACAGTCAAATGTATAGCATATGACAGGACTGAGATTTAAGAAATACTAATTAAAAAAGTCCTAATAAAGTAATTTTAAAAATTATTGTTTCCATCACATTTTAAGAACTACTCCACGGCAACTACAGTTGTAGCCTCTAATACCTAGACAAAAATGAGAATAAGTTACCATCTTGAACACAGGACAAATATATACAGCCTGATCCTCTCATACAGCTGCAAGCTGAAATGTGAAAGACTGAGTGACTTCTCCATATGTCATTCTGCTCCTGTTATTATCAGTTACTTAAACAGAAACATTACTGCCTTGTAAAATGGTGTCCTCACTTTTGTAATTTTAAATTAACAACTGTATTCTGAAATGAGAACACTTCTATGCATTAAACATGACAGCAATGTAAGAGAATAACTATTGGTGAAGTTGGATACAAAAGCATAGTATTACCTGAGCTTTTTCAGTACTTGTTGGTTGCAGATGTCTGTACAGCACTTTCTTCACAACATCAATAAACAAACAAGCAACTACGATGAGGATTATGGCAAACCAAGCAGAACCACTTGACAACAGCTGAACAAATACAAAGTACATGTCCTGGGTATGTAAAAATGGCCTGAAAAGTTAAAAGAAGTGGCAATTACTAAAAAGGAACTTCTAGAAACAAAAGTACAGCACAGGCTGTCTCCAGTATATCTGTTTTACATCAAGCACTGAGTCTCTCAGGATGCAGTCACGAGTGGTGGTGTCCATGTACAAGTCCAGCAACATGTTGGACCTGACCTGCAAAGACACTCTGGGGAGGGAGGGAACTTAACTCTGGAGGGAAAGGTTCTGATTTAGTTTTGAACTGTTTTCAAAAGAAATCAACCACCATCCTATCCCCCCAAGACCCCAAAAATACAGGAAAAAAATACCCCCCTTCACTGATTCAAACCCAGCATCTTCATTTCTGTTGCAAATGTTTACCTATTACACAGCACCTCTGGGAAGCCATCTACTTCTTATGAGCAAAAATGCCTTCACAGTCACAGCTGACAGAGACAAGCCCTGTC
This sequence comes from Empidonax traillii, assembly GCF_003031625.1. Taxonomy (NCBI): domain Eukaryota; kingdom Metazoa; phylum Chordata; class Aves; order Passeriformes; family Tyrannidae; genus Empidonax; species Empidonax traillii. Next base: position 681,127 of record NW_020955419.1, on the reverse strand, counting down.
TGTCTTTGAGCACAGGACAGTGTAGCAGCATTGCTCAAACTTATAAAAGGGTCACCAAAAGAAAGTGGCTGCTCTAGGTTTAATTTTTTTTTTTTTTTTTAAACCTGACATAAAATTCAGAGCAAGATGGTACAATATAATCCTGCAGTGTTTTTTCATAGTTTCATAGATCTTATGTGCTACAGAAAGGGGGGAAAAAAAGAATCACTCACCAGATAATTCCCCCATAAAACAAGGAGAATATGAAATAAAATACAATGGATCCCCAAGTAACAAAATGGTTTATCCATGTCCAGAAGTGAGTTTCTAGTGCCATCTAAAAGAGAGATAATGTCAGTAAGCTTCCTTTTCCACCAACTTGACAGAAAATTACAAATATCAATCTGAACATACTTATGAACTTCCAGCCCAAACGCTAAACATTGCTGTGACACACAAAAACTAGAGAAACGTTTTAACCATCATTGAACTGAAATGTAGAAGTCACTTATCTGGAACCCCCAAGAATCAATTAGTTCTGTACAACTTTTGAATCAATTTTAAATTACTGCTTTATTACATATTTGCCTATCCTCCCAAACACAGAGAGGAGTCAGTGCAGTATCTTACCTTCATCGTGACAGTTATAACCATAACGGTGAAGACCAAAGTACCAAATGTCCAGTTTCCAAACATCTGAGAAAAGGGCAAGGAAAAATCATGGAAGATAAAAAAAAAATCAATTAAGAGCATTCACAGTAAGTTAAGATTCTTCTCAATTCAGCTACACTAAAGAAATCAGTCTGTGGGCATAAGCTGGTGACAAGTAATCATCATGAAAAAGCAGGGAGGATACAACACAAACTACCAGGAAAATAATACAGCTTATGATAAGAGCAAAATTAACAACCCAGAAGTCATCTTTCTTATTGGTTCAAAATAAACCACCACAAAGACTACATGAAATATGAAAAAAGTCAAAAATAGTAATATGAAATGAAAATGAAGATATCAATTTGATCAGTTTTGATAATCATCCAATAGAAAGGAAATACTGGGTGGAAGGTATTTTAACTTAAGTGCAAAACACTTTTGAGTTTAAACATTTTCAGATAATTTCCAACATGCAGCATCACCTGAAGGTTCACTTTTTACCCCAAGCACAACTTTAAAATTCAAAAATAATGGTGCCATTGCAGTTTACAAAGAAAATTCTAAGGAAAAGACACTTTGTTTCAAGGCTGATAAACCCCAAAATAAGCTTCCATTCTAAAACCCTGAATCTGTCACTTTTGTCTTCTCTCGTGCATGAAAATCAAGCTATCAAAACTCTGAACAAGGTCTACAACAATAAAATCTCAGCTCTGACAACCAAGCAGGGATGCTGAGGTTGTATCTATCTACACACATGCTGCCCACACAGAGCTGCCATTCTACAACAGGTCCGACTGCTCTGCTCCTGGGAGCAGGCTGGCTGCTGACACAAAAGATGTTGCTATTTTGCAGCTATTTTTGCCACTGACAAACTGAACAATGACCAGATCCTCAAATCTGTATTTACTGGTAGCAGACTAAGCAAGCAAGGAGGAAGGTACCGCATGCAGACAGGCAGAGTCATCCTAGAGTTGATGTGTCAGGACGGCACAGAGGCACGGAACTGGGATTCACACAGTTGTAGTTCTTGTTACAGAGCTCTGACAGAAAAATCCCAACAGCCTGATGACAGATCTCACAACTGCTTTTCTCGTCTGTACACAAGTTACGAAACTGAGGCAGCTATGAGTCTGGATTTACTGATCATTTTAAAGATCTTTGTTATAACACGTCTCCTGAAGTGTTTGTTTTACTTGTCACAACGTGCTTGTTGTTAATTGCTGCAATAGTAGCCTTAAAAGTGAAATTAAACTTCTGCTCCTGAGTGACCTGTGAAAGAAAGTGTCTTTGCTAACACTGCTCTCAATGGTCACAGAGTTAGAACACAAAACACAAACGGGTTCTTGCCACCATTTTATTTTTGAACACATTTACACTGCGGATGCTGCATCCTTTAATCCTATGAAGTAACAGATACAATATTTTGTATCTCCTCCTCTTCTGAACTCTTACCATTTGCCTGTTAGGTTTCAATATCTGACGACATGCACAGCGTGAAAAAGGGGGGAGAAAAAAGAACTAAAAGATCAAGTAGTTGCATAGTGGGTTGAGGTAAACCTAACAAACACCAGGATTAACAAATTATTTACAGTCTCCTCTATCCTGCGGTGCTCCAAGCTGAGAACCTGGAATGGAAATGTGAGGCCTTGCACTAATACTACCCTGCATAAAATCTGCACAGGTGGTGACCACTTCTTGAGGACTTCTTACTCCAGCAGTACACTGGGTTCTCCTGCCCTTAATTTTGGCTTTTTTAGGCACACATTTAATTTGCAAGAAACTTTAAGCACTGAAGATGTTTTACTGCAACACACAGCTCTACCAGTTGCAATAACCATCTTTTAGCAAATACAGAAGGCAGAGTAACAAAAAACTCCAGAATCATAGAATTGATCTGAAGTCATATCCCCTGAGAAGCCAAAGGGCATCTGTCAATTCCCCAAACTAACCAGCTGTTACTAAATAAAACCGAAGAAATCTGTTCCTGCCTTGTGGACATTTACTAAGCAGTTCTGAAGTGAGGTGCTCTGACAGCTTAAGATGGATGCACCAAAACACACTGATTCATTGTCTAAAATTACCTCATTAGAAGAGTTCTGAAGGACCTTTACCAATTCACAAGAATTTCAAATCACAGAGCTTGTAACAAATGGCAAGAGATGACACACTCACACCTCAGCTGGAAGAGACATTTTAGTCTGAAGCACAACTATTTTAATGTTCTCACCAAACACCTCACAGTGGAAAGCACCCCCCCTCCACTGCTCCTCTCCCTGCAGGGATGCTCAGACCCACCAGCTTTCTGACTTTAGTTCTCAGGGCAACTTTGTCTGTTGTCTGTACATCACTGTGTTTTTAACTAAACTTCCTGAGCTCCCTGTCACCAGGTGACCACCGTGAATTCAGCATGAGGCAATTTCTGTACCCTGTGCCATAATCTGCAACTCTGCCAAGCACTACATGAGAATCAGCAAGTGCTCCATGCCAGTATTAAGAATGGTATAATGAGAACCAAATGTATTTTCCCATTCCTACCCATGTTTTACGAGGGAAAAATCAGTATCTAATTGTTCTAAACTGAGCTAAAGAACTCAGAACCAGTAGGAAATGAGGAAACAGACTTGTAATGGTTTTATCCAAGCTTTAGAGTTTTTTTCTGAATGATTCTTCCTGTGAACTTTATTTTAAAGTGTCACATTAGTATTTGATGATTTCATTAACTTACTGTCTTAAAAACATTTACTGGATAAAAAGTATAACTTAAAAGCAGCTTGCACCACTAAATTAAAAAAAAAAAAATCTGAGTAATATAATTAAAATAATACATTTTCAGGAGAAGCTTTAAGACTTTTGTCAACTTTCAGATTTAAGCCTAGCTTTATAACAGCTACTAAGGAGAAGCCATTGCTTGACACTGCAATTAAGTCCAACTCAAAATGAGTTTTGAATGAATGGATATAAATACTCATTTACTGACATGAAATACAACTTTGACAAAAACAGTATACAAAATCAAACGAGGTCTAAGACAACCATGATACATTTATTATCTTGAAAGGTATGTTCTTCAGGGACATACACTTTCTGACAATGTCTTACAATTGCCACATTCAGAAATGTCACTCTTGAGAGCACACACTAATATTGACAAAGAATCTTTGATAATTATGTAGTCCATAAAAATAAAATTTTTCAGACACAAGAGGATTTAAGAAAAAAAAATTAAGAAGTATCACCAAAAATACAGTGGTAGAATAATACTTATGATATTGTACCTGGCCATTTCCCAGCAGAGAAGTGTCTTCTCCCATTAGAAGATACGAGCCATAAAAGAAAACAAATGCATGAAAGAAGCCCAAGACGGTCCAGTAAAGAAATGGTTTAAACCCCAGATGGGCATTTTTACTGATGTCTCTGCAGAAATAAAACAGATTTTGGATTTCATACTGTCTTTGTATAAACCATGAGTTATTCACATGACATTAGAGCTACTGCTTCGAATAAATATAACTTTCAACTGCAGCGAGACACATTTAACAAATGCTGACATATGAAAAAAATACATAAACTATGGGCAAAAAAAGAACTCTGAGCTCTCATGATTTGGCTCTGCTTTAAGCGGTGGTCACCAGTGGCAAGGGTCTCTAATGGGTCAAATTCACAATAGCACAAACTAGAATTCTTGTCCCTGGAGGTGGAATTGCAAGAGGAAGAAAAAGATCTCCTGATACTTACCTCCTGTTCTGCTTAACAGACCTTTACAACAAGAGAAACATCTGAGAGACATCTCTTTTTTACAAAAATAGATTTTGTTTTCTCCAAAAAGCAGTATGCAGTGCAACATGTTACCACTGGGAGGACATCTAATTCTACAGGAAATCACTTCTTTTCCCAGTAGAGGATTTTTCTGTGGTGATTCCCCTAATCAGGTGTCCTAGTTTTTCATTTGCACGGCTGAGTCATTTTCACCTCCTACATGTAATGGAGGAGAAGGCTGCCAATCATGTGAGCTGACCAAGCGCTCAATGCTCTTACATTATTAACATGACTGACATAAAAAGATCCTTCTCTTAAAATACTCCTGTCAATTAACATTCAGGACAAAAGCTATGCAGCAGCAGCTCTTCCTCATCAAGACAGTCACTAAAAACCCCCGAATCACAGATAAAATATTGCACAAATGTCCAACAGCAAGTTCAGAACTCTGCAGATGCCACCACTGCTGTAAATGATGAGTTCATGTAAGACGCAGGTACCTGTAGAGCACGGGTTTACTCTGCAATACATGCGGATGCACATGCTGCTCAAACAGACTGTATATGAGGACAGGCAGGGAAGTGAAACAAATATTGTACAAAGTCAGGTATACACTGTCATAGAGCGTCTGGAAAGGAAAACAGAAATGATTTTGAGTCTTGTGAAGAGAGAAAAGGTGCTTGTGCACACTAACAGCAGCAACAAATCATTACTTGTAGGAATTTACTTGTTAGGGAAAAACTGTACTCTCATAACCACCTAGTAACATGGAGCTATCAAATACAGAAAATCAGCTGGATATTTTTTAAGAAGTGTAAAATCTGTGCTGCCCCTGTGTAGTTATTAACTAATTTAGTTATATATTTATTAGTTATTTAATATTATTGCTTATTAATAATTATTATTTATAATCAATAATTAATATTAGTACAATTACTGAGATGTAAAGCAGCCAATACTTACTTGTTGTGAAAACAAACAGAAGAACTGATATAAAAATTGTGGTGTAATAAAGCACACATTCTGAAATAAAGAAAAGTGAAGGAAATAGTTAATCCTTCATATATTCCTCACAACTCTATCAGAAACTGCAAACTCTTAAAAGCTGGTAAAAATACACATGAAGATCATAAAGCATTTCAACATTTTATAGGGCCAAGTGAAACAAGACTCTTTACCTGACAGCACATTTTGTTTATTTGTCCTTTGGGACAATGAACCCGTAAGGTATAAACTTAATTACTCCTGCCTGATGAACACATCTCACTATGGGAGTCTGAGCAGCATTAAAAGAGAAGAAATCCATTCATTTTCCCCTCAGATTCTTTTTAAGAACTTCTTTGCAAAATAGATTCCACATTTCATTCATGAAAGCTATACCCTGCTCACGTGAGCTTATTAGAGCAGACAAAGCAGAAACCGAAACCTAACAACACAATGTTGCCTTTAAAGGAAATGGAACAGCTGAAAAGAAAAAATGACATATTTCTGTGAACTTCTCTGGCACGCTTGGAAAACTCACCTTATAAAAAAAGTACTGTACAAGGGTTGCTATTCTAATATAGTAAAAGTGCCCATGAACAAAAAGCAACTTGGAGAGGAATTTAAACCGAGCTATTGCATAGTCACTGTTTCTCACAGCTTGCCTTCCTTCCTTCCCCATGATTCCTGTAATGTTTGGGAAACAAAACAGAAAATAGGTTAAGGATTACAAAAATTAAAGTTTAAAACCCCCAACAACATACATCTGAAATTACAGTTTTCCTGCATTTCAACATTATAAGGACTTCAGCAGCTTTCTGTTGCAACAGAAGGTACTGCTCCTCCCCCTTACAACTAAGGGCAACTGCTTGTTTGATGCTGATTCAAATAAAAAAAAGCCTTTATTGCTTCAGACAGAAGAAAGTTACCTATGCCAACATGTGCTTCCTGTATCATGCTCACATCATTAGCACCATCCCCGATTGCTAATGTTATGGGTTTCTCTGGAGACGTTTTTAACAGTCGCACTACCTGGAAATTAAAAATTAAATATTTTATATTAGACAGTCCACCCATAAATCATGTCACCAATTCCCAAGTATCAAATTAGTTCCCTACCTGTAAATATAATTAATACATATAATGAGCATGAATGCTTGGGTAAAAAACGTCTTTGGCATATCACAAGCACGAATTCATTCCTTCTTTAGAAAAGTAGCTGGTTTGGGGCATAAAATACTTATCTAAGTATTATGCCTGCCTTGAACTTATTCTCCTGTTCTTATTTCAATATTCTGTTACGTTGTTTAATTTGGTGCTTTGTCATATGAAACAGTCATGTAAAAGTTGGAACTGAAAATTTACTTATGGAGTAATACAGCTTTAGTGTCCTTTACTAGACATGCCCAGCGTCTTCATATTTGTAATTAATGGAACTAATCCAGGTAAAAGAGGAATTTCAAAAAGCAAATGCATCAGCTAAAAGATCAATACGCTGTCATTAAAGAAAACAGATTCTTTTTAAAGCAACTTCATTATCACCAAGGGGTATTCTCAGTTGGAAAAGACACAGAAGGAAATATGACAGAAAAAGGCAAAAAATTGGTGACATGTAAGGTCATAAAATAATCAGAACAGAGCAGTGAGACTCAGCTCTTTGCAGGAAGGAACCGGATCTTTAAGTAAGTGCCAACAATATTCTAAATACAGAGGAGTTAGTTAGATGAGGCTTTTGGTTAAGGAGAATTAGTAGTTCATTAACCTCCCAGAGAGCTCTGGCTTAAGGCAGAAGCTTCACTAATTCAGTTGTAAACAGACTGCAGAGATAGAGGTAGGAATGCAGCTCAAGAGGCTTTCCAAAACCAAGAAAATAAACGTGTATGGAAAAACGTTTTCCATCTGAAGTTCCAGAAAGCCCAAGGTGGAAATATCAACAGAGCACCACTGGCAGGAGGTAAGGAGACACGAAAACCTGTGTTGGAATAATTGAATTGTAGCTGGCAGTGGCAGGGCATTGATTCACAGGAGCAGGAACTCATTTCACATGGGGAATGCAACAGTGACTAAATACAGTCCACAGCTCAGAGAAATCCACCTGACTGTGAGAATACATTCCCTAATTGCAGGTATTAATATGCAAGCTTAAAGGTTCCCCATTTTTAAGAGGTAATTACTTCAAGTGCATTTTAGCATTAGATCCCAGTAAGCAGCCCTAGAGAAGTAACAAGGCTGCAGAGTGTCACCTAGATCAGTCCTCCCGGGATCCCAAGGCTGGGGTAATTCACACAGACAAACATCTATGTGAAAAGGTCAAGACAAATCCCCTGGCAAATTATAACAGCAGCAATCAGCAGCAGCTCTGAATGACTGACATGATGATGTTCAAAAAGGTTTTCCAGCTATAAAACACGCCGAAATTAGTAGTGAGACTGCCAGCCATCTATTAACAAGCATTAAAGTTAGTAAAAGATGCAGGAAATATTAAGCCTGAGTTCCATCTTAACCGTGGAATAAATCTCTCAGAAAGGATGCCTACAGCAAAAGATCATGTGGAAGGCTAGACTAAACTGCCCTGGACTTCCTTGCTTACCCTTCATGTTGTATGGCATTTGTCTCAGTGATTCATATACCTCGGTGTTTGAAATCAAAAAGTCACTGCCATCAAAACTACATTTTACAGTACTTCATGAGGAAAGACAGGAACTAATCTCCATTATCTGCTGGACAGGACAGGAATTATGGAAAGCAGTACAAAGACTTATAAATCAAGTTAAATGACAAAATAAGAACAAGGACAGAACACTGGCAAATAACTGTACCTTAAAGAGAGGGGATGGCAAAAATTTCAGCTAAAAGAAAGGACACAAGTGGACAAATCAAACAAACTGCTTTACTCAGAGTAGTTACAATTTCCTTTTACTATTTTATTGAAACGAATACTATACCAGGTGAAGAGTTCTATACTGAAGGGATTCTAAAGACTGCATTAGAACTCTGATTAATTGTTGGAAGCAGGAAGAGCGACCTCAAAACAGGTGCCATAGTAAAACAGCCTGCACTCTTCTGCACATCTAGTACCTCACATAAGGGTTTCCTAGTGCTTTAAGGTGAAAAGATGTCTTTTCCCAGAGAGAGAAAATTTCAAAAGGAAAGAAGAAATATTCCAGTCCTTCAGAGCTTAGCTTTTCAGATTGAAAAAAAAAAAATAAAAATCACAAAACCTGAATTTTAATTCCACCCACCTTATATTTGAGTGAAACTAATTACATGTGAGGGAAAAATGGTCTTAGAAGAACATGAAGGAAACCCTCCCCTGGAGGTCTCTGCTTCTCTTCCCTTTTACTTCATCCTCAAACTTGGGTATATTTTTTTAATACTTAGAGGAGCACATTTCTTCCTTACAGATCCCTGAACTTTCCATTTGGCTTTTCTGGTTTGGAGAAGTGATGTAGCAGGCAAGGCAAAAGCATGCAGGTGGTCAGGACAGCTACTGCCTTACACAGCACTCAAGAGGTAGATTAAAGATGAGCCTTTTGCTGGCATGGTGGCAGGATTTTGACTCTTCTATGCACTTGTAAATTTTCAAACACACATGTAAGAAACTTCTAAGCAAACTACTCCAGATCAACTGAATTTAAGAAGGATTCATCAGTCAGGCAAACAAACAAAGCAGTTTTATGCCTCCTCAAAGCATGATAAAAGCATTTTAAAGGAAATCCTCATTATATTTGCACTTACCTTTGCTTTCTGAAGGGGTGCCATGCGACAGCACAACACTGCAGAACAGTTTTTGCAAACTTCCATGAACAGTTTCTCATGTTCCCTGAGTGCAAGAGAGAGGCTGGTCCCATCCACAACCAGTCCATGCTGGATAACATGGTCTTCCTTTATTCTATTCAGGGACAAAAATGTTAACTTTGTACTGGTGTCACAGAAAAATTTCAATTTGCTATAAACTGTGCTGTTGGCCAGACAGTAAGCAAAGAAGTTAATTTGTCAGACAGACTGCTTCCTCAAGTCTGTTATTAATAATCTTTCTAAAAAGGCAACTTATTTTGTTTGGCACATTCATAAGAGAGATTGTTGTAAAATGTGAAAATGAAAGAAAACCAAGCTGAGACCATCACTGAGACAGCGACATCTCAGGTGTTTTACCTCTTGGCAAGCTGCCTCAGTTGTTCTGCACAGGTACTGTCTGACTTGTGCTGCACAAGCTCAAGGATGTTCATGGTTCTGTGGAAGTGTCCACAGGACAAGCTGACACTCACAGCTGTCTCGTGCTTGTCCCCAGTGAGCACCCACACTTTGATACCAGCCAACCTGAGGGCTTCTATGGTTTCTTGGACTTTCTCCTGCAGTCTGGAAACAAGAAAAATCTTAAGTAACCAATAAAATACTTTACCAAGAAACAGCTCACACTGTAACTCCATGTTACCACTGTAACCCCACTGCTATGACTAGTTAAGACTGCATTTCCAATGTCACATCTACGGTCAGAGAATCACAGCCTGGCAGATGATACTCTGTTACCAGCAATAAAACAAAGGCCTTGATGAAACAAAAACTGAACTTAATCCTGCTAAAGGATCAAAAATTTTTCATAAGTATACCCTGATTTAAATTATTTACTGCAACTATTCCATTTCACATACAGGAAATCTCTCCTGATGAAACACAGCTGTGCATCATTGTTATTAAGCCAAAATCAATTGGTACAACTTGTGTTTTTGAATGCTCAATCCAAAGAGTGGCAAACACACTAAACAAGAATAGCACAAAACTTCTGATGATACTGGGAGAGTTTTTCACACATCCTATTTCAGGAATAAATCCCAAACTCGCTGGGATTGAGTGTAGTTAGCAGTAACTCCATTGCATACTTGTCTTCTACTCCTGTAGCCCCAAGTAATTCCAGATCCCTTTCTATGAAGTTGAACACATCTGCTAATCTTTCTTCCCGTTGCTGTAAGGCAGTCCTGGCCTCATGAAGGCGTTTGCCAATTTCTTGATACTCCTCAGGTGTGAATCTTCTGTAGGCTACGCACAAAGTTCTTAGTCCTTTCTGTGAGAAAATAAAAGACTGCATTCAGAGTAGACAAGATTCTGATCTAACAAGAAGGTGTCACCTGTAATTTGTTCACTTCAAGCCACAGAATTTATTGCAGATGAATTTTCTTCTGATCAGCTGGGCGAGCACACGCACTTACCAAAGCAAATTCATCCACATGTATCCTTGTTTTGTCTATTTCTCCACTCTTGCTACGAGGAAGAATGGAAGATTCTGCTCCTTTTGTGAATAAAAGCTTTTCCCCTATGAAGTAAAACAGAATAGAAATTAAGAATAATGGCATTTAAGAAGTTATCAACTGCAGCTTTTGCATTTTCTGATGACCTACCTGAGGGGCTCTCCACAATGACACTCATTCGTCTGCGATTTGGATCAAACTCCAACACGTGAAGCAATTTGTACCTGTATTTTGTGTTGTAATAAAAGAGGGAAGGGAAAAAAAACATTTTTAGAAATAATTTTCCGAAGACAATTACTTATAAATAGACTCTTGCACCACAGACCTTTCCTCAAAGTGTCATTTTTATATAGAAACTCTAAAAGCAATGCTACCACTGATGACCAATCACTGCCATTATTCACTGTGCAATTCACTGCTTTTCATCACTTTTACCAATAGGAATAGTCTCCTGAATACTAACTTGATACTTGAAGATTACAAGCAGCTCCTATTTCTTTATCCTTCTGTCATTATTTCAAGTGTAACTTTGAAAACTACATTTTGTTTCTAACATTTGTAAACAATCTACACTGTTAAAAAAACAGTGTGTGTGCCCTGATAACTGGACTAGTTTTTTATGTTACCACTAGTTCAAAAAATTAATTTTAGACATTTAACTTTAAAGTATTGCCAACTGACATAGATAAAATGGGTAAAAGGAGTTATGGGATATTGCAGATATACAGTTATCAATAATATTTCTACTCATTTTGTGAAAGTTTGAAATACATAATTAGATTATGCACAGATGAGACTGATTCTGGAAACTTCTAGAGCTGAAAGCAGAAACTCTAGGACTTGAATATGCAGTTCAGTTTTCCAGCTCTACTACAGTCTCAACCTTTGAGGAATGGGAAAAGATACAAACTGTTACAACACACACCTACACAGAGTAACTCACAAAATTCTTGCATCTCAGCTACAATTGGTAAGGAATAAGATGCAAACTGTCTTGAAGACATCAAGGGAAAAGCATTAAATAGAGCAAGCTGTGGAAAGGCAAGGTTTGCTTATGAACAGAGAGGACTGAGAAGAGAACTTTACATTAATCATCACTACTCTTCTGTCCTTCAAAATAAACGAGGAATAAAAACGAATACCTCTCTGGTTTTCCAAGGCTTTTTACTTCCATAGTGTCTCCACTAATTCCAGTAAATACTACTCCAACCCTAAAAGGAAAAGAAAAGAGACATTTAATTTTCACTTCAGACAAAATGCCTTGATGCAGGAAGGGGAAGGTGGCAGGGAAGACAAAGAGACATTCTTCTACTCCGTTACTCATCTCTACTTCTAGAGAAAATTAAGAATGCCCACTTTCTGCAGTATTTTATTTGCAACATGCTCTGACCACTAGGCTTTCCCAAGCATTTCCATAACTATTTTAAACGATTCCAGGACACCTGTGGTTTTGTGTATTTTATATGTCCATGTTTTCCCAGGAAGCTGACAGTGCCAGGCCCTGGGCTTTAGAAACGTCCTGAGCAATCTTTACAGCAGCTTCCAGCACAGACTGCCTGCCCTGGGAAGCAATTTCTGTGTCAGGCACTTCTGGCAGCCCAGCTCACCGGCTTGCAGCTTCAACCAAAGCCTTCTCATCTGGGGAAGAGGCATAATATTCCAAGGGGGATGTTATTCCATTGGCGTGCCAGGGACCATCAGCACCATCTGTCTGATCTGCATTGATCTGCACTGTATGGCAGAGACAAACTGCCTTCAAGAACAGTTCTTCCTCTTTCACCTGTAAGAAAGGAAAATCTTGGTTTGTAACATTTAGCTATCAACCCAGTTCTGAATGCCCTCAAAAAAGATGTTTTTACTTGAAAACCTCCCAAGTATTTCAGGTTAAATAATCTCGTCTCAACACATTTAATAAATATTATTTGTTCAGTATCACTAGCTTCCAACTATTCAGAAATTCTGATTTATGCTGGGTTTTTTTCATCCTAACCGTGCAAGAATATTTCTCTGAAATAAAAAACACTTTCTATCTAGGATGACTAATGGTGGGAAAAGCAAAGTGTCTTACCAAACCATGTCTATTTCCATCTGGAGAATCTTCAGAAAATCCCTCTGGAGTTAGTTTACCGTTGACCTCTTGGTACTTTATGCCATTAATGGAGCACTCCCGAAACTGCATCTCATTTTCAGTTAATGTACCAGTTTTGTCTGTAAACACATACTCTACCTTTTGTAAAAGAAAACAAACAAACAAAAAAAACCAGACTTGGAATTGCATACACTTGATAAAAGAAAAAATAAAATAATCTCAATTCACGCTTTCTACTACACGTGTTGTTTTGATCGTGTAAGAATTTTAGCTTTTGCCATCACATCTCTGTACCTTATTTTAAAATTAATCAAAGCATAACCAATAAGAAGACTGCAGTAATGAATTTTAATATTAAAAACTAAGTAGAAAATAGGTTTTAAAAAAAAAAAAGGAAACAGCGCATTTTTTACTCTACCTGTCCCAATTCCTCATTGAGGTCTGAAGTATTTACTTGTGCTCTCTGGTTTGTTTCTTCATGATAGAGGTCAAGATCCCAGCCAATAAAAAAAGATCCAAGAAATTTTTGCATCTCGACAGTCACATAGAGTGAAATAGGTATAATAAAATTGTAAAGTACCAGAAAGGCAAGAAAATCTGAAATAAATCTCAGGATCTACAGGAGAAAAAGGAAAAAATGTGAAGATTACAACAGTCATCAGGTGAAACGTGGTGACTTAACTGCGTTTCAATATGCATGAAGAAGGACAAATTGAGAGAGCCAGAGAAGACCAAGTCCCACATCCACATGAGAGAGACAACACACCCAGTGACAAAGCAGGCATTCCCAGGTTGCCCCAGTAACACGCCTTCAGACTGAAGCAAAAAGTCTGCCTTAAGCAATGACTGGATGTTTGAATTCTCATGTTCATTAATCTCTGTCTATCTACTGAATCTGTCAGGAGGGCTGCCAGTTAATATTAACTGTCACGGTGATTCTATTTTCAAAGAGGGTCTGAAAAAAGAACGTGTCCCCCATTCCAAACAGCATGACTCATTCAGGCTTATCTAAGGAACCATAAATTGTGAAGGCAAACAACTGATATTCCCTGCTGTCAGAGGAATCTGCAAGGACTCTGTGTTGTTTTAGGACAGCAGAGTGACAAGAGTGCTCCTGTCTGCTGCCATTCCCAGTGATCCAGACTACATGACAAGGGACCATGTGGATTTCCATGGCAAAGACCCTGTTTATGCCTCTTCAAATCACTGTGTTTAACACTTACAATTGAGGCAAACACCCACATAACAGGACAGATACTTTTTATTAGGTATGAAAATTTTAACAAACTCTGAAAGGCAACACTACAGCCGCTCTGAAGTTTGTTTTTCATTTGGACAACAAACTCAGTATCTGAATTGTACTTTGGGAAGACTCTTACTAACCCCTGGATATTGAGCAAGGGAGATCAGAGATGAGAAAAAAACAGGCCATCTCATTCAACTCTACCAGATACTGGTGTAGAAGAACATTTTAAATAAAGGGAAGATAAAAGTAGTGAACAGTTTGCAAAGCTAAATCATGTTTGTTCTTCCCAATTAGGGAGTGTTGCTATAATTACTTAATAAAAGTCAGTAATTAAAGTGTCTGATAAAAACTCAGCAAGTTCGGTGCCTAAAGAGATCTTCCAAAGTAAACCAGAAAATACAGAAAGAAACCAAGAGCATAATTCATGTGAAAGAAGATACACAGAGAAGTAGTGACAATTAATGAGGTTGGAGAGTTTCTTAAAGCGCTGTCTGAAATACCAATCTGCACACACAGGACAGATGGACAGAGAAGCGCTCCAAGTAAGGAGATCAGCATGTCGAGAAATGCAAAGCAGATTGTGGAAGTAAACACGTGAGAGAGAAAAACAAAGACACCATAGAAGGAGAGTGACACTGCAGAAACACATGTGGCTCTCTGTGTTCCTGATGGCAAAGGTAAAGGAATGGAAAGGTTGAGGAAATATTTCACCCTGTTCTCTTCAGAACTGAAAGGGCTCCACAGGCTAGTCTACCTTGCATAGCCAAAACTTCAAATTAAGCTCCTGAACAGCTTTGGACAAAGGTACACTAATACAGAAATCAAAAATTATGCAGAAAGCAGAAAAATACAGAGTGCTCGGAAAAAGAGATACTTCTCAGAACTGCAGATTTCAGGAACACTCCGAAGTATCCCTCCAATCTCTACAGATAAGTGAGAAGGCAGGCAGGAGCTTGAGCAAAATTACAGCCTTACAAAATTGTCTGAACCATCTCAACATCACAGAACACATAAAATTCCTGAACTGTGAGATCACTGTAATAGGACACACCAGAACAGCCATCCTCCTCCTCTTTTCATTTATGGAATGACAAAAGACACCCCAAAGAACAGTAACAAGAGCACAGAGCATCAGAAATACGTTCTAACAAAGCCCAAAATTTTCAAAAAGCTTGGTCTTTTCATAAAGGAAAAAAAAGTCCAACCAGTAACAGAGGTAGAGATATTCCTGCACCATACTGAGGCTACATAGGAGTAACACTCTCAAAACCACTGAGGCTTGGATCATGGAATACTTACACCTACATTCAAGAACAGAGACGTAATGAATAACACATTCAGTATCTTGGTTGAATGTTCCCCAGACATGCAACTGGGTAAACTACATTACCTTACTGCTATTTCTTTCATGCTCTGTTTTTTCATTGTACCAGGGCTCATCCCATTTCTCTTCAGCCTGCCATGCATACTTTAAAATAGTGCTCAGAATGGCTTCAAAGAGGAGGATTATTAGATAAATAATCAAAAAGGAATTCATGGACCTACAAAGAAGCAAAAAAAGAAAAGCGACTTCAGCTTGTTTCACTCAATCTGTTGACACACCGTGGTTATGTGAATTAACTTATTGGACAGCATTTTAAAAAACATATCCTGTGCTTAAAGGACATAAATTTTCTATGTGACAAGCAAGCAACAAAATGGAAAAGAAATCCTACATCTTAGTAAGATAAAATCTCCATATAGCAATATGAGGACTAGATTAAGGTGCAAGAACATCCCAACAGCCAACCTGTGTCACACCTGCTCTCTATGATTTTGGGGGCTGAGTTATCATTCTCTTCTTCCTCGAGTTTCTAGCAATGCTGTGAAGGCAGTACAACAAACCACACTGGAAACTCAAGGCTGCACCTTTTCCTTCAGTCAGCAGAGCACTGCCACCTGCACCTGATTATTTAACCCAGGCCATGCTGCACCAGGATCCAGTCACACCTGTCTCTATATTCTGTCACATCAGCCAGACCATCTTTCCACCCCTTGCTTTGATGACTGAAGGTTTCCTGTGCACACTACAGTTCTGTTTTTATGTAGCTATAGAAGAACAATCAACCCCACGCTTGCCTAGGAATTCCGGGAGGTTCTCCAGGAGTTTTAGTAACTGGAATAAAGGCAACATATATCAGAACTTTTCCCTTTAAAAGTAAATCATGAAATTCAACATATAAATCTCTACTATAGTAACACCTATCCTGTAACCTTGAGTAAGCTTGGGTATTTCCACTTCACACACGACTAAAGAATCAATATTAAAAAATTAATTTCATCTTTACAGCTTCCTACCAAAGGCCAGGCAATCAACACTCTCTTCCCTTGCCTAAAACCCAGTGAACCCATCGGGGGTTTAAAGTTACAGAGAAAAAACTAAGTTAAAGCTCTAAGAATAAGAGAGATATTAGAAAATAAACATACTTTTCTACTGCTGACCGTTTCTGAGATTTACTCTTGTAATTTAATGCCATCTTTGTCTCCATACCTGTATACACTGCAACACCTGGGAAGGAAGGGGGGGAAAGAGTTATACTTTACTTTCTGCATCTGCATGTTGCAAAACTTTTCATTTTGACAGACGTAGGATAAAAGCAAAAGGTGGTATTACTTTTGTGTTTACTTCAGCACAGTGGTGAGACAGTATTTTGTAGGTATTTGCAGTATTCTGCTATGGTAAAACAGTACCACTGAAGTAATTTCAACATCTGCTTTAACACTGTTCATTATTATGACTGTACTGCTCAATATGTATTTTATGGAAATCAGAATGGTAAATCTCAGGAGAAAGTCTTGAACAATTGGTAGCACTAAGAACAGTCATTTATCCATTGAAGTTAAGTTATTCTTTTATCAAACCACTTAAAATATTTTCACAGAGCGGAGCTGGAACTTTATATCCTTAGAGTCTTCAGCATAATATCATTACTTTCATCTATAATCATATCCCCTCAGGTAAAAGTCAGCAAGATTATTACAATTTCTTCAGTGCAAGTAGAATTAAAGCACAGTTCATCAACATGCTTTAAGAAGAGAATACTCTTTAAATATTTAGATGTCTACAAACCAAATATTTCTTTAGTGTTTTTTAATCTTGCTCCACGAAGTAAGAGACTTTCAGGCCCAAGAGGTCTAAAAAGAAACAGAAATATCAGCATTTAAAAATCAGTTGTTCTGTATTCTGTAAAACTAATGAAATCCAGTCTCCTATGCAAAGCTGTCCTATATTTCCTATGAATTCCCAATGCAGCAACTTCAAGCCCATCCTTATTTAGTTCCATCTTCAATCATCTCACACGCCACACTCACACATCTCCACAGAGCTCTCTGTTTCATTTCAGGTCTCTTTTGGACACTGCCATCCTCTTCCACCCTGTTACACATCCCATAATTACTGATTGAGCTACATATTCCAAATGAATGGTTCAGAGAGCCCTGCAAGTTACTTAGGAAGCAAGCAGGCAAAAAGCCAGGTGAGCTCACAGTGCACCAGGAATGCTATTTTAGGTTTGGCTAACTACCCATCTTACTTCTACCCCTCTGACAAACTGAAATGATCTAGAAAGTCAAAAATTTTTCATACCAAACAGAGACAAACAACTACGTGGTCACACCACCACACCAGTGCAAATTTTGCTTCCTAACACAAGAGTCAAAATCCCGTAAATGTTTTTTCCTCCCATCTATTACAACACAATAGTACATTCATTTCATTAGCTAAGTTAACTCCAAACAATGCTGGGACAATAAAGGTCTAATTAGAAACAAGGTTAATTTAAGGTTAGAGCCATATGTTCTACTCCAATGGTTGTATCATCTTTAGAAACTGCCTGCAGGGTTGGTTTTAAATTTAAAAAAAATGCATTTTTGCCAGTGTTTCAAATGAAAGCACAAATTTTACAACTGTAGTGGACAGGCTGACATACCAGGTATAAGCAAAAGAATTAAAGTTCATATGCTAAGTGTGGGCACACAAGCCCTTGGGTTTGCCTTACTTTCCCTTTAGCTTTGCCACAAGCAGTCCACGATCACCATTACATAAACAAAGCTCTTATACTTGAAGTTCCTTTGAAAGCATAACCTGGAGTTACTCAAAAAAAAAAAAACAACCCAAAAGCCAAACCCACAATCCACCTCCTACAGTTAAACATTTAACTTAATTAATTTAACTTAAATGCTACTGCAAATGTGACAGTTACCATCACAAATACCATGTGCACCAATTATACACACAGATTATGGGGGGTTCTTTAAATTACACATACATATGTTAATGTTTTAGGCTAGACTCGAACTTCAGCTGAAAAACTGAACTAAAAGGGACCAAATGGTCGAGCGTTTAAACTTTTCATATGAGAAACATAATTTATATTTCTGGATCCAAGTTTGTAAAACCAGTCTGACAAACCCAAAATACAAAACCTGAATCACTGCAACACAGTCTAGACAAGTTTATCTTTGAGAGACAGAAGATAAGCTCCGCTAGAAGTCATAACGTGCAATTTTTTTTCCACATTCCCTTGAAACTGTCTCTGTTTTATATTGCCAATTAAATTATTTTGTAGATTATGCTGAAGCTGAACCTCTCAGTCTTGAGAGTAATGGATCCTGAAGAGCACAAAGTGAAGCAGGACATAAAGCAACCTTAGAAAACAGCTGATTGGGTTTTTGGAGATAGTATGAGTGGGTTTTTTTGTGGGGGTGGCCAAGGCAGTGGACGTGGGGCCAAGTGACCTGCTTTCTACATCCCCATATTTCTTGCAAAAAACACTGACAAATCCTTGATTCACTCTGAACTCCAGGTCACTCCTATCTGATGAATGTTTGCAAGCCTCAAAGGAGTCTCTCAGACTGAGACTTTCAGTTTTTCAGACTGAAGCACACATTACATGGAAAACGGCTCAAGTAGAAATTTCACACCAAAAAAAAAAAAAAAAAAAAAAAAAAAAAAAAAAAAAAAAAAAAAAAAAAAAAAAAAAAAAAAAAAAAAAAAAAAAAAAAAAAAAAAAAAAAAAAAAAAAAAAAAAAAAAAGATGTAGTAGATAGTATTTTGGACTTTAGAAGAGTGAAAGAACCATAACGGATTTACCTGTTTCTATGACAAATTTATACATCATAACATAGCACTTCACCTTTCCAGAGGAGGTGACAAGGGTTTTTGGAAGCTTAACTATCCACAACCCTCATCATAAAATAATTAAATAACTTAAATGCTATCTATTCCTGAAAATGTGGCCATTTCTTGTGAGCGAGTTCCATGTCTTTATTTCAAACCACGACCTTTCTCACTCCTGTTCTTCCTATTTTCCCTCCTGCCCTGTTGGGGTGGGGGGAATCGAGTGAGCAGTTGTGAGGATGCTGGTAGCTGGGGCCAGCAATCAGCAACCCCCAGCAATTAACAGTCTTTTCAGGAAGTCCACATGTAGGTCTGTAAGTGGTTTCACATCTTTATTCTTTTATTTTCACATGTTTAGGTGTATGCTGCTTGCTGTGACTGCTCAAGGAGAGGTGGTGAGCACACCATTATGTGCACACAATTATGTGTTGACTATTACAGATGTAAGCACTTACCTTAACAGTCCAGTTAGTGCAGCAGCTCAAAATACATATTGAAAGCTACAAATCTGCAGCAGAGGCTTTGTTCAAACAGACCTGTAATTTCTAAGAACTTCAACTGCAAAAACACCTCCTCAGTCCCTCTAGTAAACAGATGATGGCATCTGCTGTAGTTTACTTAATACATCACTGGAAATTGTTTCAGATCAATAAATTGCTTTAATTAACAACTAGCAACAAAGTTACCAGCTGATTACCAGAGTCTAAAAATGACCCGCTTCAGAGCGGCCAAGCCTTCCCGAAGCGTTGTATTAAACCTGAAAAACTGGGTAGTAATGAACCCTCTTTCACTGATTTTCTCTCTTCTCCATCTGAAGTATTCAGCTACAACTGACAGCTTTCAGTAAAAATACCTCTCCCTTTTACATATTCAACAGTAACTCTTATTTGTGATGGTCGTGATTTTAACCACCTTCATGCATTCAAAATAACCATCTCAGAAAATTTGACTCACCGGACTATTTCTTCAGCTTGCTGACTTACAGTTATTCTTCCAACAAATCTAAGAAAGATGGGAACGTTTTAGAACTATCTACATAAAGACTCAAAAATGTAAGAAGTCTGTATTTACAAAGAAGTCTTTAACGGTTCACAAGTACAAAATAAAACAATATGGCAACGCTGGCACTAATTTTACAAGAGACATTTAACAACAGAAACATTTATCCTTCAAAAGAACAGTCATCTGAGAAAGCCTATTAGGTTTCATTAATAACCACAAAAGATTATATTTCTACTCAATTAAAACAGATTGTGACTTTTTGATGATTCAGTAAGAAATAATTCCTCAACAAATGTAAGCTAGCATATTACCAACAAGAAATAGTAATTTTTCTTTCCCTAAAGCAAATCTACTCTGCATTTAAAATCTGACATTTGCATATTTAGCATGACCCCAGCTACAAACAGGGACATAACTTTCATAGCAACTGTACCTTAATTTGCTAAATATCAAATATCTGAACTGCTGCTCAAACTGAGTATCTTAGTTTTAATTAATTTAATATTTCTCAAAGACCCCAAAGTTACTGAAGAACAGCTGTGATACCTGGATTTTAAAAACTACTACTTAGTAGCTGTCATTTTCCACTACACAATTCAGAAGAAACTTGGATTGGAATATCACTTTTGCTCTCAACGATGTCTAGCACATTGCTTGCTGATGTTAAAGCACACTCAGACATCCCTGTTTTTAATCTAAGGTTTTACTGCTGAAGAATGGAGTTCAAATCTTGAGCACGTGGTCAGCACATATCTTTGGAATTAACATAACCTTACAACAATTTGCTCTGATTTGAGTTAATTTCACCTTAAAATATCCTATATAGTACTGAAATCTCCTGGCAGAACCTTATACAACTCATTCTCCAAACTGGTCATATTCATAGGCCATTTAATTTTTTTAAATAAGGAAACAAGTTTACTGCTTAGAACAGAAATGAACATAATTAAAATACAAAAGATAAATCTAAATTATAATTTTTGGTTTAATACTGAGATACTAAAACTTGCCACTTGCAGCTATCAGTAAGTGCATACGTATAAACACAAGCTAATTATTAAAACCTAAAATTCAAGCAGATGTCTGAAGCTATTTTAATCACAGCAAGACCGATAACATTCATAACATTAACCACCGTATTTTGATTTAATTTCAAAATATTTACTACAAAAGTGATACCTGTACAGATCTGCTTCTGGCTGCTGACATTCTATAACAGCTACCAGTTTGTCCAGGTTGGCAACAGACTGCAACACTGCTGTTTCTGGGACTGCAACGTGTGTCTGTAAAACAGCGCCCCTTCAGTTAACACCAGGCAGCAGGAGGGGTTATTTCGACAGACTGGACTAAAAATGGCATCCCAAATTAACTGTTTCACAGGAGTAACCCAGACCTTAAGGTTGGTCTCTCCGTCCAAACTCGCAGTGGTGACATGGCATGAACCGTCCACTCGGTCAGACGACAGAAGCACCAGGTCAACAGGAAAAGTCTCATCTTTGGCTACTCTGACAATGTCCCCCACCTAATGAAGTGAACACAAAGGGAGTTTAAAAAGAGCAGAATTCATTTCAGCATTGTTAACTAACCATGATCAAACAGGCCACAGTGATCAGTAATGAAACAAGAGCTGTGTCTGTGTGACAGAAACACAATTTTCAGTTTGTCCTTTGCCACATACCCGAATGTTTTTAGATCTGGTTTTCACAAGGCCACCACTTCGAACAACATAAACTGGAGCACCGTTGACTTCATTGTCTGCTTTATGTCGTAGCCAATCTTCATAACCCTGTGGGAAAAAAACACACAGAAGTTCACTTTTTAAGCAGTAAACCTAAAAACCTCACCAACTATCTCCTAGGCAAAGGTGCTTCAAATTACTTCCTGCATAGTCTGAATACAGTCACTAACTTCTCTTGAGTGTCTGCTAGAGCTGTTACTCAAGAACCTGGGAAACCTCTCGATTTTCACTCACAGGAACAAGTAAACACACATAAAGCAGCAAAAGTGGAAAAGAATCTTAACAGTTCCATGTTCTCTGAAAACAAACAGGCAGTGACATTTTCTGCAGATCAGATGACTGAGCAATCATTAAACTGTTGATCTGTATGGATTATTATATCACAAATCCGGGAAGAGTCAGTCCCCAGGCTCCTTTATGCATTCCTTTTTTTTTTTTAAAAAAAGGAACAGACTGAAATTACTTCCTCAAGTCATACCAGACAGCACTTCTTATAGTTACTGCCATAGCCTGTGCATGAAATCTTAATATTTCTTAATTTTGTGTGACATGCTGTTGACAGATCAGCTCTGTACAGCAAGAGAAGATGACTGAGAAGGTTTTAGTTCTTTGTGAGTCCTAATGGAACAGTTTGCAGCAACTGAGCTTTTAACTAATAAATTAGGCAGTTTTTCTTTAATTGATATTCTGCACCTCTTTAAGCCTTCTTTATCCCATGCACACACAAATGTGCAAACATTCCTGATCGTGAATCCAGGTATATTATACCCATTCTATTTTCCTAAAGTATTATACACTGCTTATTTAATCTAATAGCATTAGATCATAATAGCATAATAACCTCTAATCCCCAAGTCTAGGTACTGTTTAAAAAGCCCCACAAGCAAACGCAAGAAAGGGATCAATCTGTGGATCAACTGCCTCTTGCATCCTGGCAAAACTCCTGTAACTCATTTGCAGTAACAGAGAGACTTCCTAAAATGCTTTTCTGTAGGTATAAAACCTGTGAAAGAATTAAAAACACTTTCTTTAAGTCTGCAGACAGAAGGAAGGAGCTGTGTGAAACAGCAGGCATAATCCCAACTCATCCTACAAACATTATATGAGCGTAATAATACGAAGAGTACCAATGCAGATGCAGTTTGGAGAGTTCTGCAGTTGACTGGAGTCTGTAGGGAAGTTATATGATGAATTTTGTACGTTACAAGTACAGTTTTGCAGCTCTACCTTCATGTACCTCCACTGTTACTGGCACAAATAAATAAGGACAGCACAACTGTACTACTTGGCTTTGAAAAGAAAGGGGAGAGGGAATGGGGAAAAGAAAAGAAGCTTTAAATGCCACATGCTTAAAAATAAATAATTGAGAAGTGTGTAGTAATAGCAGCCACACACAGAGATTCTGGGAAATCAGAATCCTAAAGCTCCTAAGACTGTTTTAAGAATCCTTCCTAATCAGTACGAAAAAGCAGGACTCAGTACCTACAGCTCCTTGTTAAAGGTGACTGACAGAAGAAAACAAGGGTTTAACTAACATCCAATAACCTTGGAGCATTTGTCTCATAGACCTGAACAGCTGAGCAATGTGGGCATTTGGCAAAGAACTGAAATTTACTGTCTTTAGAAAGTACAGATTTCAGCGCTTTCCCCATCTGACATCCACTGCCTACAACCAAAGGGTGACACCTCACACCAGGGAATTCTTAAGAGCCAACTTACTGTGGTCAGTTCAAATTCCCCCCCAAATTTACCTACTGCGGCATTTTTGAGAGTTCCTTACCCTCACTTGCAACTACTGGAAAAATACTGTGACAAAGAGAGATGCAATAGGGATACAAGGAATGTTGCTTGAAAATTGTGTGAAGAGAAACTAAGATTAAAATCCCTCAATTAAATTATACTCTTAAGTCCTGTTTAAATAACTGCATCAATGTAATTGAGAAACAGCCTGCATTTTATATGACCAGATTTTTCATTCTCAGTTTAGGTCTATAATTAATCAAAACCTTCAAAGTAGTTGTTCATAATTTACCTGACAGTCAAGTAAACATCTCTGTTCAATCAGCTAAATACCTATAACTTATTGAAATGGACTAAGCTTCCTAAAGTTCCTTGGGAAATACCTTTATTTTGTTGTGTTTTGGCTTGGTGGTTTTTAAAAAACTTTTTATTTTTATTTGTTTGCCAATTTTGGACTCCTCTGAGGATTGTGAATAGACCTTCACAGGCACAAGGAGGAAAGTGCTCTGGCTAACAGGACAGATAAAATGACACAGCATGAGTTGCACCACTTTGCAGTCTAGTATGTCCTTCTTCTGACCTAGGTGCAATTACACTTCTAAGAAAAAGTTCTGTCTCCTTGGCTGAGTTTAAAATAAGGCTGAGTTCTGAGGTTTGCTAGAGGTGCCCCATCAACTGGTCTTCTGGAAGCAGGGGAGAGTTCTTCCACCCACTGCTAAGCTTCTCAAACCACCATGATTAATGCTTCTATTTTTCACCTTCATCTTTTGAGAGGATATTAAATTATAGTTTAGCATTTATCCTGATGTAACTTTGTACAGAACTGGTGCCCCACAGCTTTCAAAAAGGCATTTCTTTCCTTAAAAATCTGCTTCCTACGACAGAAAATGGGAGCTGATTCTGAGGCAGTACTGGGTATTTTCCCCTCTGCATTCCAGCAGAAGGTTTATCTTTCCTCCCTGTCTGAAAGCAGCCTGTTGGAAATAGCACACTTAATTGTCCTTCCAAAGTAACAGCTTGTGAGTATTTTCTGCCTTCTTTGCAGCATGTAGGATAAGCATGAGAGTCCAGATCAGTTTAGGTGGCTCCAATAGTCCTTGCAGAGATACTGAGACAGCCAGGAAACCTCTTGATGCTTTGCAAGTCATGAATGATTTGAAGTTTCTCCAGAAAGGAATGTCAGAATCTCTATTCTTTGCAACTGATGATAAGACACTTACATTTCCCAATATAAAATTGGACATCTGGAAACAAGGTGGTATTAGATTATTTTGGCCTCTTTTAGACTTACACAAATCCAACTTCTTTCTGGAGAAAAAGTGATCTAATATTTATGACTCTGTTTCATAATCTCTTTTAGTTCACACAGCTTTAAGGAATATTATCCATTGCCTACTTATGATTCTAGCTCTTGAACATGTGATTTTTTTTTGGGGGGGGGGGTGATGGTAAAAACTGCAATTGAACAGGATTAGGGCACTCTACATACACAAACTGCACAGTAACAAGATGAAATGTTAGTCCAGATACTACTCCAGCATTAAGAACCCCTCTGCCCCATTCTACCCTGTTGAAAGCTAGAACTATTTTTACTTTTGCCCTATTTCTGGGTGCCTTTGGGTGTTACTGGCACAGAAGGCAAACTGAAATTCCAGTTGTAGCTCTGTAACAGTCTCCTGCTTATTTTTCCCTTGCTAGACTGCATCTCTTCCCCAGACAGCACTGTCAAACCCTTTGAAGGGGATAGTTCCTGAAAATAACCTCCCTGCAGAAGAGATTATAATTTCTATCCACACCACCTCTTTATTTATGAGCTTGTTTCTTTCTTCTCTTGCTTTAAGTGTTTAAAGAAAACATAAGATTTTTTTTTCTTTCTTTTTCTTTTATTGCTACATTCTCATTCCAGGGGCTCTAGGTCTCAATATGGTGCTTGAACAAGATTTCTGTTAAACTCGGAAGATTTTTATTTCAGGTGCCATAAAGCACTCCAAAATGTTTTATGCAACCAAAGAGGCAGCAAAGAAAACCAGAAGCTTTCTAAACTGGAGCTTTTACCTTGTACAGCATTCCATTTCATACATACTTCACACCATGGAACACACTCCTTCGGGCCAAACTTGCCTTTCAACTACTGACAAACACGGACTGCGCCACTGCTCCATCTACCCGAGCTCCTTTCTCGGTGTGTGATGCGGGAGGACTGGTTTTGACATGCAGTGAGGTGTGCCAAAGGAATAAGTGAGGAGCTTTCAGAAAAGGTCTTATAACAAGTGACATGTAATGTTTAGACAAAAATGCTGCCTGACATCATTCACTGTCCATTTAAGGGGACTGCAGTGAGTCACTGAGCGCTCGACAACTAACCAAACGCTGAAGAGCTCAAGCATCTAACAAGAAACATTAAATACAAAGTCCTTTCTAAAAAATACACTGTTTTATGTATTTTTAGCATCTGAGCATTTTCTTGGTCAGACTTTGTTAAGCAACTTCACCTTCAAAAGGCTTCATGCCACAAGATTTTTCCCCTTTACCTGTTTTATGGCTGTCACGGTTATGACAAAGAATAATGGCAATCCACTGGTAATAGGACTGGTAGGGGTATCTATCATGAGCTAAAAGAGAAGAAAATATGAAAATTACCTCAAATTTTATTTTTACAATTGTACTTTCAAAAAAACCAAAACAAAACAAAAAAAAAACAAAAAAAAAAACCAAAACAAAACAAAACAAAAAAAAAACCAACAAAAAAAAACCCAAACAAAACCAAAAACACACCCCACCCTAATGAAGTAAGACAACAACTATTTTCCAAACATCTCACTATAAACCGTGAATATTTTTACTGCATTTCCTGCAGTATTTCTGGAGCAAAACTCAGTTTCTGACACCTAAATAATATATGTCAATAACGATGCAAATAGAAGGTTCTAGGGTATAGAGCAGCCTCAGTCACATTTGTAATGCATAAGACAACTTTAAGAGTCCTTAGTAAAAGGAAGATTTACTTTCATTCTACAAAGATGAACTCAAAAGTATATTACAAAGGAAAGAAATCTACATTTCATGATGCTGTTTCAACATTCTATACAATCTACTGCTTACCAGCAATGTGGGGTATAACATCATCCACTTTAGAAGTGAAAATAAAGTTAAAAAACAGTAATTTCCAACGGTTTAGACATTAGAGAACGTTTTCTTTTTCAGACTGCACACCTTCCCGGTTCCCCCAAGTTAACATGCAGTTTCTACAATCTGTGCTAGTATTGCTGGCATGCCAAAAGTGCAGTGTACACACTAAGATTCTGTATGTGGGGGATTGTTAGTGGTTCTCCTCTGCTGCAGAAAAAAAACAACACGGTCGAGTGCTGTAAAGAAAATGTACACAGGAGCTACTCAAAACCACAGACACTGATTGGATCCACTTTACCTGAGACCTATGGCATTGCTTTGGGAATCATTAAAGAAGAAAAAACAAAATCATACATGGAGTTTACTCTCTTGAAGAGCCAAGAACCTCACAGAGAAAACAGATTACGCCACCTTACAATGCATGCACGAGTTTATTCCTTTTGCCACTGAAACAATTTACAGAACACAACAAAAATGAGACATGGCCTGCAATATTGTTCTTCAATTGTAGCACTGCAATTTCAGCTTGGCAGCACGTTGTTCAAGAAAACCCATGCCAAAAGCACCTGATTTAGGTGGTACAGATGACATTTCTGCCATCTGTACTCTCTCACTCTTTCTCAAGAGAGGCTCAGATATGAAAACGGAGCAGGTTTTGTGCTGGTGGAATTGTCATGGCAGCCTGCTCCCTTTGCCTCTTGCACCAGAACACCATGGTCCTTTGCCTGCCACACAGGTGGACACACATCCATCATGCACCTGGTGTGACCAAAATGCAGTCTGTCACCATGTTTTGGGCATGCACATGTGTGGTGAACAACGTGGACTGGACTGTGCTGCAAGTTTAAATCCCACACCGAGACCTTGCCCCAGCTCTGCCATCCCCGGTGGAATAAGGTGGTAATGACAGATCCTGCATCTTGGTCACAGGAGATTCGTATGACAGGGAATATACCATGGTGATCAACTTTAAAAGGCACCTTTCGCCTTATATGAAAAAAAAAAAAAATTAGACCTTAATGAACTTCCAAATGGGATTTGAATAAAAACATTCTAACAAATGAACAAAACCAACCGCAGCTTTTCTCCTGTTCTATTTCCAAGAATGCAGACACATAGATAAGACATTTCCATACATGAGGGCATCCACTTGTCACAAACTAAGACAACAGGATTACACTCAGAATAGAAGTTATGCCTTTAGATCCATATTTGTTCATGGACATCACATTTATATATTACTGATATCTAACACTTTGAAAGAAATGTGACACAAAATTGAACTAAAGGGGTAAATCTGCATTAAAAAGAAATAAAAGCAATGCTGGCTGTGGTTACTCGAAGTAATATTTATGCTCTATCTCCAGCATGTCCCCATATTCCTCAAGCTACAATAGGTTAAAGAGCACGAAACATCACAACAGGAATGACACAGTCAATATTCTTAACTAGGAAAACACAATGGACAACACATTCTGTTAGACAAAGTTGGAACAGTATGACTTCAGTGACTCCCAACACAGGAATTTTCAGCCTAGAAAGGTCATTCTTTCTAAATGTGAAAGAACAAGATCAAGGGACACAGGAGGCAATGAATTCAAAACTACAGAAGTGGCCCAGTACTGACATCTTGCACAATCACAGACAAATTTTGTGAACTCCTCACTATCCCTGTTTTTTGTCAAATGAGGTGCCATATTTTCCAGATGCATACTATAAATGTTGATTAATCACTGTGGAGGACTGTCCACATTCAAAGCATTCTATTTCATGATAGAAAAGTCTGTGTACCCCAAAATCTTGTCTCTGACTCAGATATTAATTTCTCTTTCAAAAGTTACTGTTTCTCCTTAGACCCTTTCTCCCTTCACCTACTAAGCCTACAATATCTCCTCAGAATCTGGGTACGATCACAGAGCTGGGGTGCAAAGATTACTGAAAATGTACCCACTGCCATAATATACTCGTGGATGTTCTTCAGTAAAAAAGAACAAAAAAAGCTACAAAAGCCACAGCAGTATTTCTGACCTGCACTGTAACAATAACAGCATTAACTGGTGTCTTCAAAACTGACAAACCATCAACCCAAACTGTAACACCTTTGAGTTCATTTTACCAGAAAAAAATGAATGTGAGGATCTTAGAACTGTGTCACAATAGTCTGTTGATTTACAGAGGTGAGATCCCATCTACACTGGGAATATACACTGATCTCTGCTCAGCTCCAGAGCAAGCACAACTGCCCAGTTTGGTGCAAGTGAACTTGAATGTCTGCATTTCTGCACACTAATGTCCAAGAGGCACCTAAAAACACAGAGTAAAACTCCTGGTTTATTCAAACACCACCAATGCCCACAAAAATAAGAAGCCTACTTGGAATCTCGTTACTACCTTACGAGATTTAAAATCATATTTTGAGGCAATTGAGTCTCTGTGCTGTCAGTGCAACGGGTTTTGAAGATGCACACTTAAATATATTGGCATTCATAAAGGCAAAACCTAAGAATAACACTTAAATTTGGACATAATTATTTTTAAAGTTATGTTCTTTTCCCAGAGGACCTGAAAATGTGTTCTTTTAATAGGTAGAATATGTAAGTAGAAAAGTTAAATTCACAGAACAAAAATCAGTGGCAGATTTACAACATAAACTGCAATTTCCTGAGTATTATTCAACTTACCTGAACCAAAAATATAATGAGAAAATAAAAGTTGGCTACTCTTCTGAACTGCTCAAATAAGTTTTTCGGAACAAAATTCCACACTGTATACTGAAAGGAAAAAGAGAGAAGAGCAATTATGACACACTGAACAATTTTTCAATGAAATTCAGTTCCAATCCCATTAAACTCTGTTCACCTAAATCTTTTCATTCTCCATCTCTCCTCCCCCAAACCTGCTCCTGGTCTTGGTCTTCTCCCACACAGAGCTGCTGTATCCAATTTTTGTTGTTTTTATCTCCTTCTGTTTCAAGTACAGCTAAGCAGGGAAGCAGGGGTAGCAACTGCATTGCCAGTAGAGGCCAAGTTTTAAATGTTCTCCTCCCCACTGGGAGAGGGGCAGCTGGAGTCATTTGGCTGTTTGCACCCTGGGTAGCAGGGAAGAAATTAAGTCTTGCAGCTGTAACATTCCCTCCAACACCACAGCGACAAGGCACATCCCACCACCAGCTCCATTGATTTCAATCCAAGGACACACTAGGAGGGAATGTGCCACTGCAGTCCACTGCTGATTTATTTTATGCAGAGTATTAGCTTGCAGTTTGGCTACTTTAAAAACCCTCACAACCAGTTTCACCCTTCCTTTTAAGTAGTTTGGTGCACCACATCCAGACATGACCAACACTGGTTTAAAACCTATTTTCCTTTAGAAATCCTGACCAACAGGCTTAATTACTCTGTACTTTAACAGGCTTTGAGCAAAGAAGGATGAGAGGAGAAAAACTACATAGGAAGCAACCTTGCTTTTCCCTCAAAAAAGTTTAGAGTTTGTTTCATTTTGAATACTGTATATGCACCACTAGACATGACACACACGTGCACACTCACCACACAACTTCTTAAATAAGGTATCGAGTGGTTTTCCCATGAGAAATTGATTCCTTACCTTGGATGATATGATTCTGTTGTCTGCAAACTTCTGAGGAACGTAATGGCCATGCTGGGGAAAACGATTCGCTATATAAATAGTTCTTGTATCGCTTTGATGCGGTGGGTCAAAACCCTAAAACACAAAATAAAAAAGAGGTGATCTAGAAAGGGTGTTATTAGCTGCTGTTTTGTAAAACTGGTAACTTTGTGCTGAAAAGTGATATACAGGCATCGAGCAGCAGTTTTAGAATAGCGGCTTTTGAACAGAAAATTATTGTATAAAATTTAAGTCTGTTTTGTCCATAGAATTTTCAAAAACTGGGAAAAAACCCTCCCTCCATTCTGAGGTTGTGTACTCATTCTGAAAAATAAAATTGAAAAATCCTGTCTCACAAACTTGAAACCCTGTGAAACTTAAAAATGAAGAAACAGAAATGGAGATGAAAATATAATTAAATTACAAAACCTCACAGCTGTTGCCATAAAACCGATTATTGAGAAAAATAAAAGGTCAAAACAAACAAGTTATACTGGTATGCTGTGACAACTGGATTTGGGAAAGATCCTCACCAGCTAAAAACCAAAAGCATATGCATCTGACTAGACAATAATATTTTTCCAAACAGGTTTTATCTCTAAGAACTAACGATTTGTCTAATCTCAGATGTGATTTCCTGTCATGACCACCAAATTCATCCAACAGCTCTGAGTCATCCACGTCATCCCACTGAGGAAAAGGCCTTCAGTGCTGAGGAGGCTGGAGAAGAAGTGGGAACCACAGCTGAAGCACTGAGAACCAACTGACCACCACCGAGAGGACTGGAACATGAGCCACAAGGGATCCTAAAAACATGGCATATAACGCAAGGCTGAACAATCTAAAAGGCAAAGAGCAAACAAATTAGAGTCATTTAGCCTAGAGGAGAGGAAGCCTGGGATATCCTAGCAAATCTTCTGAGATATAAAAGACTGTTCCATTGAGAAAACGGGTAATTTGAAGGACAAAGAAGAACAGAGACAAGTAGGCTTAAGCTGCAGGTAGGAAAACTTAGTCTGGTATTGGAAACCAAACCAAAATTCCTTTCTTATGGAAAGAAAGAACTAAAACCCAAAGTAAGTCATATGGGAAGGTTGTAATGTCTCTGTAACACAAGGGTTTGTATCTAGGTCATTCAAGTCTATCTTTAATAGAGCCTTTCCTGGGGCTACATGACTCACCAGAACTCTTCCTAGCAATAATTTTCTGACCTGGACAAGCAGGTGATGCCAAAAGACAACAAACAATGCAATAAAACAGTAATAATTCAGACAACAGGCCAGGAAAACTACTAAAATAAAAAGAGGAAAGCTCTAAGACATGAAATAAAACAGGGAAATTAAATTTGGAACTGTTAATTGTTCGATCAGGAATCAGTGACTGTCTGTGAGGTGGTGAATTGCAGTGCCAGCGTCACACACATTCCTAATCTTAGAATTGACTTTGCACTGTGCCCACAATCTCCTTGCTCTTTGATGCCACGTGAAAGGACAACTGGTGGAACACCTGGAAAGGGCATTACCAATTCCACTCCTGCAGGTGAGGAAATGGCATTTGCAGTTGTGTTGCTTCACACGTGAAACCAGGATCAGACTCTGAACCACGTCAAATAAAAACTGACACTTCACAGAACTCCAGAAGATACTTCTGTAGCAGTTAAGTATGGATGATAAACAGTGACATAAAAAATGGTTGGTATAACCCATCAAGAACTTTCTTTAATCCATGAATATCTCTAACACAGGGCATTATAAGGTCTGTTCACATCTAGGACGGTGTCATTTTAAAGTAATGTAATAATAAAAAGAATCCTCTCAAACATACAAATTTTTGTGTTTGGCATCATTACCAGAGAAACCTCCTGCATCAGAAAGAAAGAGGTCCAGAAAAGAGAAAGGAGAAAGAAAGGAAGGGGAATTTTTCAAAGAGATTTGAAGGAGAACAAACTTTAGGAGACAAGCAGTGGAAGGCTGGTCTAGTCACAAGCTCCAGGGTGAAAACTTGTTTTAAGATAAGAGTGGAGTAGGGAGACAAAAAGTAGATAGGGGAAAGAACAGGAAAAAATACACAGGATGCCAAAAGCAAAAAGAAATGAACTCTTCACAGCTTTAAGAAATATAAGCATGAAAGTAAGATAAAAAAAAAAAAAGTACCTGTTAAAATGATGACAAAAAATTTAAAAAGAGAACAGTGTTTGCAGCAGAAGCATTTTGGATACCTGACATTAGTGACACATTATTTCTAAATCAATCCAGAAGATGCCACAAATAAAAGGGTTTTGCAAGCAAGAAAAAAATGTGCCTAATTAGTAAGACGAGGTACACAGCTCTCTTCTATCTCAGAAAATGTCTGGCACTCACAAAATGCCAGACATTCTCACTTTGGAAAGTCATACTCTACAGCCTGGAAAAATTCAAACAGATGTAAAGCAAGGGAAAAAAAAACAAAACCACAAAACAGAAAAAGCAAAGAAAACAAATGGCAGTCTTCTTTCTGACAGTGAAAAATGCTAATCTCCATGCCACTTGCTGAAAGTTATTAAAAGATAAATGAAAGATTTCAGAGGACTATGGTATCACTGAATTTTTATATGCCCTTTTTAGGCAACTACCTGAGCACCTGAAAGTTGATGGGTTTGATGACATTTTTATTATGAAGAGTAAAGACCTCTATAGAATTCCAGCCTCACTGCACAAGCATTTCTAGGAGAGAAGAATACATCTGCTGAAGCAGACTCAACTGATTAAAAAATAATCTATTTTCCAAATCAGAATCTCTGGCCATAAAAGTTTACAGGTGCAGTTGTGCAGCTAAAACAGCTTAAAATTGCAGTCTTTACACATTTAATTCCGTTTTGTTGACATTTGCCACAGAGCAAGCTCAGAAGCTGTGCAGTCAGCAGATCACAGAGCACACCCAAGGCAGGCTGGGGACAAAAACCCTTCAGTTGTCAGAGCTGTGGTTGGAAAAGGACATCCCTGACAACCTTAGTGACTCGACTGTAGCCACAGCAGGAAATAAGTGTCAGAGCTGGGAACAAATCCTAGATTTCTTAAATTTTATGACTGTGACTTCTAAAGATCATTTGAAATTATCCACCCCTGTCATCTTGTCATTAGCTGATCAGACCACAACCAAGCAGATCTCCCAGAGAAATTTTCATTACACATCTCTCCAAGGAAAGTTCTGCCCAGACATTGAACTTAATTGTTCAAGAACTGAAATGTCTTGAACACTGCTCTAACTGTGGGACTGGTCACTGAGCCTGCTCCTGACACAAAACTGATTTATAGTCCAAATTTCTGCCCAGCAAAGGGATTTTGCACAGGAACTGTA